>NC_143556.1:73213500-73522000 GCF_054136105.1 Typopeltis vanoorti | reverse complement strand
CAGTTTTATTTTCCTTTTTATTGATGATAGTATGAGAGTTCTGCTCCAATCATCTGGATTTCAACCTTCTGATGCCTTCTGAATTATGCAGTGCAACTACTGTAAAACTTTTATACTTCTATATCTGAGCATTTCTGGTCAAATTTCATCTACTTCAGCTGCCTTTCCACATTTCAATTTTTGATGGATTTTTCCACGTCAAGTATTTGATATGTATTCTGATTGCATTCCTGTTGAATGTTTTCTACCACTGTGCTGATGCTGCTTGTTTTATTTAGCAATCTTTCAAAGTAATTCTAGAAACATCTATAATATCTTTATCTTCAGTTTTCATGTCAATTTTATTATCACTGATTCCTTTTACTGTACTCTTTCTTCCATTTTGAAGCTTTTTTTTTTCAATAGCCTCCAGAATATTCTGCCACCTTCCTAATATTTATTTTGTATGTTCTTACCAAAGTCTTTCCATGACTTTGGTTTAGCTAGTTTTTACACAGCGCTTCACTTTCATACATTTTTCTCTGTATTCTCTAAGAGCACAAACTGACTTATTTGCCAGGATTTTGATATGCTTTCTTCTTTTCCTTCACTGCCTCTTTAATTTTCTGAACCCACCATGGAGTTCTGATTTTTCTATCCTTACAGACAACTTTACCACATGCCTCTGAATGAATCGGTGTTTTCTTCAGGGTTTCCTACCAAATCTCCAAGGTTTGGTTCTTGTGTTCAACCTCTTTCATTTTTTCTTGAAGAATGTTTGTGTATTTGAGTCTACAGTTCACCTCTGGAAACTGCTCAGCTTTGATTCATTTTAAAACTTTCTTAAATACTCTTCTTCTCAGTATGAAATTAGATTTTATTTTGCTCAACACTAAATGGTGATCGTGATCCATAGTGAAGAATTTATGGAGACACAACACGTGTTAGAATAAATACTTTACTTAACATTAGGAAAGTAACATTCGATGTTTCGACCTCTGTATTGAAGTCATCATCAGGAAAAATACATATGTATAAGATACAAGCTACATGACACTGTACTATACAAATGTAAGATGAATCTAAATGCTTGTTAATCATTTAACTTAGCCTGACCTCTTGTGGAAAAAAAAAGTAAAATACAAAAAAATAAAATATAAATGGAACTACATTAAACATTTCTAAAGTCTTCTTGTATTGGAACGAGCCCAAACAGATTTTCTTCTGTTTGGGCTCGTTCTTATTGTTATACCGATTGCGGATGGGTCCTCCACATTCTTGGAATGATTAATCCATCATTTGGATAATGTTTCAGCATTTCACAAGCTTCTTTGAATTTTTTGGCACAGTGTAGGGACTTGGTGCCTTTCCAGTCAATTCTGTGGCATGTTTGGAGTGCATGGTCTGATTGACCTGTTTTACCTTAGTGGAGGTATTTAATGTGTCGTTTGTGTTCATCTTTTCTTATTGGGATGGTGCTTCTGTTTCCCCTATGTAAGGTAGGTTACATGTACATTGAATTTTGCAAACTCCTGCAGGCCAGGTATGGAATAGGATCTTTGGAAGAGCTAAGGGATTTGAAGGTAGTCTTAACGTTGTATTTAAGTTAGTGTTCTATCTATTTTTTCTACATTAGGGGCATTTTATCATGATGATAAAATGTTTTGGTGGCTCTTGAGGAGATAAGAAATCATGGAGGGTAAAGGTGACATAAAAGCTGAAAATAAGGAAAAAAACTGGCGCCTGTGGCGTCCAAACCACCCGAGTTCCGGACTGGTAGGCCGGTTCTCCTTGAATTCTGATGATTCGAATTTTGAAGACTCGTAAAGGGGGGGGGGGGTTCTGACACCTACGGCATCCAACCCCCCGATTTCCGGACTAGTAGGCTGATGACTCGAATTTTGAAGACTCCACACTCAGGGTAGCCCTTAGTTTCAAAACGTGACATAAAAAGGCTTATCATTTTATATATATAGGGTAGATATATACATATCATCATCAAATTTCGACATGTACTCTCAAGGGATGTACAGGACATGATAGTACTACATGAAAAACTTAAATCACCACTAACTTCCTATCTACAATTTTCCTCCAAATCAATCTGCTACCTAGGGATCAATCTACGCCTGCAATCTGCTACCTGTCAAGACTCCAACATTATCAGATCTTATATTTCTGTCTTCTAAGACACTTTTTACCGTATCAATCCACCTATATCTTGGTATTCTTTCTGCCAACCTGGCAGAGAAAACTTGTTTTGCTAATATTTCCTCTCCCATTCTGTTTAAGTGACCATACTACCTGAGATTAGCTCTGCTGACACTTTCTGACATTCTGGATGCTAATAATGTCAAGATCTTTCCTAATATAATTGTTTTTAATATGATATTGCCATTGATGGCATCTGTTCACACTCCTAATCTTTCTGAGGAGTCTCATATTTGCGGTCTCTAATCTTCCGTTAAAGGTTTTATTTCTAACCCAGCTCTCCGATCCATAAGTTAAAATTGGTTTGAATACTGTCTTGTATACAGCTAATTTAATGTTTTGACTAATTTAAGGTTGTATGTCTGTAGAATAGCTCCTTACAGAGCCTTAAAGCCACCTTTAAACCTCATGCAAAATTAAAGAACTTACTCAACTCATCCAAGGATCCACTTCCTCCACTGGCCCACCCTGTAGTATACCGTATTCATTGCACCTGTAATTTGCCCTATATAGAGGAAACAGGACACACAATTCCTATCAGAAGAAAGGAACGTAAACAACACATTAAATATAATAACTATGGTCAAGCTGGCCTTTCTGATCATGCCCTGAGCACTTTACATAGAATTAATTGGAAAAGCACCTGTTGTTTACATCACACCAAAACATGGTATGAATGTAAATTTAAGGAAGCCTGTGAGATTCTTATCAACCACCTTAATGATGGTCTAAAAATCCCAATAAAATGGAAGGCACATATTCTACTCACTTAACCTTTCTCCCTAAGAGTTAATTATAAATAGGGCCATAGGTAATCCAGGATCTTAAATCTAATATAACAATTGCCATGTTAAATTAGGACATCATTTTTGCAGCATTAAAACTACCTATATGAAAGAATGTTTCTCTGATGTTGTCTTAAATAGAATATAGCTCTGATATAGTTATTTTATTTTATTTTCATTTTATTTTTACTAGAGGTCATGCCAGTAGAATAACCGTTGATCAAATCTTTGTGTTTTAGCATACTGTGTGAAATGTAATTTAGCTTAATTAATTAATTAAAACACGTATAAAACAAAGTGAAAATTATTTGATTGTAAATATTTCATCCTAAGTATCTTAGGACATCATCAGTACAGTATTTAAACAAAAATTAGGAATAACATACAGTTAGGGCGCATGATTACAATAGAATCTCATGAAAACGTGCATAACGTGCTAAAGTAGTACAAAAAAAAAAAAAAAAAAAAAACGTTAATTATTTAACACAGTTTTGTATGATAATTTCCCATACTTTAGGAATAGTAAGAACGTCGTTGCGGTTTAGGTTTGGTCTGTGTAGTAGGGCTTCAGAACTTTCTTTGTATAAACGTTCATGTTTAAATAAAGATCTATGTAAAAGTTTAGCCTTTTCCCAATGGATCCTATGGTTTGGATTTTCAATTCCGTGTTGAGAGAGGCCAGATTTCTGCGGTTTAAGAAGGTGAATGTGGTCTTGATGTTCCGAGATGCGTTTCTGAACAGACCTACCTGTCTGTCCAAAGTAAGATAATTTGCATGAGCATGGAATCTCATAAACACCAGGTAACATCAAGGGTGAGAATTTGTCCTTAGGAGAAGGTAATAAGTTGTAAATTTGGTTGATAGGTTTGTAAGTAGTGCCAAAATTGTATTTTCTTCATAATTTTAGAAAGACGTTTAGTAATTTAGTAATTTATGTAATTTAGCTTGTAATCTGTATATATATAGCAATTTGTAGTATTAACTCGGTACTGGGATATGTTCATATTTATATATTACTGACTATAACCGAGACTAGAATAACAATTAAATTTATTCAAAACGCAACATGTTTCATCGGATTGTCCGACTTCTTCAGGTGTGGGAGCATAGAAAGCAAGTAAACACTATAAGAAACATCGTATCACTATAAAACGACTATTATAAAATCAGTTAGCTTTGAACTGTAGCTACAGTCCGTGTTGAAGTTCTATTGTTAAGTAGCTGCATGCGTCTGATTTCACGCGTGTGCCAATATTGGATAGCAGAGCTGAAAGAGTCCGGTAGATTATAGCTGAGGTTATTATTTATGTGATGAGGGTCCATAACAATTTCCTTAGACTCGACTATGCGTCGCTCCACCTCGTCACGGCATATATGAAGGTTTGAGGTTGTTGTCCAGTTTATCTCATGTTGACGGCCTTCATCATTTGTGTTTACTGAAAACAGTACATGGCTTGATAGGGCACTTGCTCTAGTTATTTTGTAGGCAATGTCTCTCTGATGTTCTTCTAGACGTAGGAGGATGGATTTTTCAGTTTGGCCATAGTATTGCTTCCCGCAATCACACGTGATTTTGTACATTTCTGGGAATTGTAGATGGTTGGGAGCTTGTTGTATTTGCTTAAAATCGATCTTAGGTTAGGAAGAGTAGAGAAACAGGTTTTTATGTTGAACTTTCTTAAAATTCTTCTTAGTTTCGTGGAGAGCGAGCTGATATATGATAAGGAGATATGACCTTTTGGATTGTCTTGTGTTTCTGAGTTGTTTTGATGGCGGTTGTATAGATGCTTATTAATAGTTTTTGACGAGTAGCCATTACTTGTGAAGGTTCTTTGTAGATGTTGTAGTTCATTTTGATATACACACAGATCGATACCTGCATGCGTCCTCACATCACTATCCTGCACAGAAAGTGGGTATCATCTCAACCCTAGCACATCGTGCTAAATCTATACTGTCAGATGATGAAGATCTAAAAAATGAACTACAACATCTACAAAGAACCTTCACAAGTAATGGCTACTCGTCGAAAACTATTAATAATTATCTATACCACCGCCATCAAAACAACTCAGAAACACAAGACAATCCAAAAGGTCATATCTCCTTATCATATATCAGCTCACTCTCCACGAAACTAAGAAGAATTTTAAGAAAGTTCAACATAAAAACCTGTTTCTCTACTCTTCCTAACCTAAGATCGATTTTAAGCAAATACAAACAAGCTCCCAACCATCTACAATTCCCAGGAGTGTACAAAATCACGTGTGACTGCGGGAAGCAATACTATGGCCAAACTGAAAAATCCATCCTCCTACGTCTAGAAGAACATCAGAGAGACATTGCCTACAAAAGAACTAGAGCAAGTGCCTTGTCAAGCCATGTACTGTTTTCAGTAAACACAAATGATGAAGGCCGTCAACATGAGATAAACTGGACAACAACCTCAAACCTTCATATATGCCGTGACGAGGTGGAACGATGCATAGTCGAGTCTAAGGAAATTGTTATGGACCCTCATCACATAAATAATAACCTCTGCTATCCGATATGGCACACGCGTGAAATTAGACGCACGCAGCTACTTAACGCAGCTACAGAACTTCAACACGGATTGTAGCTACAGTTCAAAGCTAACTGATTTTGTAATAGTCGTTTTATAGTGATACAATGTTTCTTATAGCGTTTACTTGCTTTCTATGTTCCCACGCCTGAAGAAGTCGGACAATCCGATGATACATGTTGCGTTTTGAATAAATTTAATTGTTATTCTAGTCTCGGTTATAGTCAGTATATATAAATATGAATATCTGTGTGTGTGTGTGTGTGTGTACTCCAGATGATATAACATTGGGAAATTAAAATAATTATTTATAACACTGTTGTAGAATCCATAATTTGTCTAAATGAGTCATTTTATTGCTTATTTTTATGCCGGATTTGTTACAGCAATTATTCAATTTGATTAATTAATCCTGAAGATTTGTATTGCATTTATTTAGAAATAAGTCATCATCTGCAAATAGAGTCAAGTTGAATGTCACTATTTTTGATATCAGGTTTAAGCCATTTCATAATGTGATCCAATAACAGGAATAGTGCACCCCCGTTTTTCTTATATCTGACTATATCAAATGCATTATATTTTTATAACAGCTGACACATGTACAGATAAACAGAATTTATTTAACTCTACTATATTTCATCCTGTATTACAAGGACATCATCAGGAAAAGAAGCAAAGATTGGTTGACAACATTTGAAACATGAATTCACCACTCATTGCATGAGCTTACTTGCTCATATCTCAGTCATAACTAAGTTAACCTGTGAATATAGCTAACCACCACCACCACCACCACCACATGGTTTATGGCTAATGCCTTGTACATGTTTTCAGTGCTGTCAACTGATGATATCCTCTCTCCCTGATGATGTTTTTGTAATATGGATGCATTACAGTAGAGATAAATAAATTCTGTTTTTCTGTACATGGGTCAGCCATTATAAAAATGTATCTGCTACACATTCCTTTAAAACATTTATTTATATCAAAGCATTTTCTGCCACATCTTTTGGTTTTAACAACTGACATACGACTTATGTCCCATTTACACCATGGAATTGTAGCATTTCGAAGGGCTTTTTTTCTTGATGCTTTTTCCAAGATCTACCAAACTTAAATACAGATCTTTTTTTTTTATTCCTATGATTTCCTCAGCTCTTTGTCCAAGTAAAAATTAGATCCTAACCAATCCCTCTATGGCACCTGTATCAAGCCTTATTCTTTGTCAAGTTGCTCTTTCATGATTTTTGTTATCCTCTTAAACATGTTGCATAAATCTTACCTGAACATTCAGTAAGAAAGTTTGTAATTCTCAGAGCAGGCCTTCTGAATTATGCAGTCTGGCCACTGTATGATTTTTATATGTTCATATTTGAACATTTCAGATTTTTACCTCCAAATATAACTTCATTCTTCCTAAATATTTGCTGTTGCTATTTATCTTATTTAATACTTTTTTTTTTTTTCAGAGTAATTAGTCTGACTATTCTTATCTTCTGTGTTTATTACTTTTATTATCTCAGATTCCATTTACAAGACTGTTTTCTCCATTTCTCCATTTTATTTTTTAAATAGCCTCCAGGACATTTTGCTGCTTTCATTATATTTATCTTTTATCATGACTTTTTTCAGATTATTAGCTGCTTTTACTGATAATCACATTTTTATTTGTATTTCATAAGGACACATTACTGACTTAATTGCCAGGATTTTTTTTTTTTTTCCTCCCTTCTCCCCAGGACCTGCTTCATTAGCAGGTCCATTGTCAAGTTCTGATTTTTCTATCCTTGCAGACTTCATCACTTGATTTGCTGGTTGAGCCAGCCATTGTTTTCTTCAGACTTGATTGCTTAGTTTTAAAGTTTTCAAACTGTTTCACCTTTTTTTCTTAATATTTGTAAATTTGAATCCATAGTTCACCTCTGAAAGCTATCTGGCTTTGACTCATTTTATTAAATATGAATAAAATATATTTTGAGAGATAGTGCAGAACCATCATCATACCTATCAAGGATTTAGTCCTAGAGTGGCCTGTTCCAGCCTTAGAAGTCATCGTTGAATCTTTTAAGAGGACGTTCTGGTTTTCTTTTTCCTAATGGCTTATACTTTAAGGCTTGTTTTGGTAATCTTTCTGTTTTCATTCTTTGAACGTGTTCCATCCATTTATGTTTATATTTTTTAATTTTTTCTATTACCGATTCCTGGTTTAATTCTTTCATAATTTCTTCATTTCTTTTGTGATCAAATAGAGCATACTTTGCAGTTTTTCTCATAAACTTCATTTCAGCTGTTATTAATCTTTGTCTTTTTGTTTTATTGTCCAGATTTCACTTCCATACATTAGGAGGTAGGGCTAATGTATTGTATACTTTTAGTCTGGTTTGTTTTTGAACTAGGTTTGGTTTAAATATAGACTTAATTACACCTGTTATTTTTAAATATTTTGCAATTTTTAGGTTTATATCTTTTTCATTTTCATATGTAATCATACAATCTAGGTAGCTAAATGAATTCACCTGTTCTAAAATCTTGTTATCTATTACTATTTTAGTTCTTACTTGATCTTGTCCTTTAAAGGCCATAATTTTTGATTTTTGTGTTGATATTATCATGCCATTATCTTTGGCTATCTCATTTAGATTTAAAATAGCTTTCTGTAAGTTATCTTCAGAATTTGTAATTATTATTTGGTCATCGGTAAAAAGGAGAGTGTTTAAGTTCACAGTAGGAGAAAGTTTAATACCATCATGAAAATTTTTATTCCATTTTATTATTATTTCATTTAGGTATATATTAAAAAGAGTTGCTGAGAGGGGACATCCCTGTCGGACTCCTTGGTTAAGATCGCTCACGATTTATTCTTATTTGTATTTGATTATTTTCATATATACTTGTGATAGCTTTTAGGATATTATTTGGTATTTGTCTTTCTTTTAATATGTTAAATAATATGTTTCTTTTAACTTTGTCAAATGCTTTTTCAAAGTCAATAAATGCAATATGTGTTTCTAAATTGTATTCTCTTCTTTCCTCTATTATTAATTTTAGGCAAAAGGCCGGGTCTATACATGATCGTCCTTTTCTAAATCCATTCTGTACTTTTAAAATAAAGTTTTCAGAATGTTTTATTAGTTTGTTATCTAAAATTCTGCACAAGCAGGAGTAATGAATCCAAATCATAACTCCTGCTTCTGCTTTTTTGGTCTCTGTGTGCAGAATGTGTAGAACCAGACTGTCTAATATTTATATGATCAGATAATGGATCTATTGGAACATAAGGTACAGAATAATTTAAAGTGTAGCATATAATGTGAAAATTTTTTCCCTGGGAAAGTGCCTATATTGTGCTGGAAATATATTTATCCATGCAGAAACTTGAAGTAATTTATTGGTATTGTTTACATTGTAAAATTAATTTTGGGTACTTGATCTAGTACAGTTGCTACTGCTTTTGAAACCATACCATTTCAAAATACAGCAAAGCGTCTGCAAAATTTCATTGTTAGAAACTTAGCTTAAAAAAATTTTAACCAGTATTGATCTCTAACAGTAGTAGATCATTTTTGTTATTCAGATTTATTTTATCTTTTAGGATTGAAAGTGGTTCTTCCTCCTCCTCTTCCGTTGCTCCTCTTTCTACTACTAATGGTAATGGCACTGTTGATTGTGATCTGAGAGATGATGAAATAATTGAGAAAGATATTACCATAGGTCTTGCTAGAAAGCGTACCACTTCCAAAGGAAACCATCCACCAGAACTTGAAGCTTGGTTGACAACATTTCAGGTATTTGCCACTTAACTAAAAAAAATACTAACTGTATGTAGTTTATTGAAATAACTATCAACATATAACCCAGCATGCTTCTGTTACAAACTCTGTACATAGGATCTTTTTATCTTAATTATTTATGCCACACTTTGTGCTCCTCACGTTTCATCTTATTTTTTGTAATTGTACCATGAGTTCAATTTAGTTCAATATAATTTTTGCAACTAGAGCTGTGGTAATGTTTTTGTTTGCATTCAAATTCATGAAAAGGAAGCAAATGGAAAGCAAAATCTATGTGGTGCCTATTTTTTTTTTTTTTTTTTTTTATCCTCTATTTTTTTCTTATTTAAAAGAATTATCACTCCATATCTTTAATACAGTGCTGATAAATAAACCATATTGCTATTAAAAAAATTTTGTAGTAATGGTAGTTAAAGAATGAAAGCACGCATTAGAACATGTCCATGAAGACAAATCAGCAGCATATGTTCTGTACTTAAATTGTATTTTTCATTGATCAACTTACAAAGTATACATTATATATGAAAAATAAACGCTCAAAATGAGGAGGGTTGTTAATATAACAAAGAAGAGAGTACAGTCTTGTGGAATATCATCATTAATTGCAAATTTGAGCATAAAAATCCATTTAACATGTAATGTGTTAAATGGATTTAACACAGGCAGTGAGCTCACAACCCAGTTGCAAAAAAAATCAGTGCAATAAGGTTTGAGAAATGAAAAATGGAGTGTGCTGTAGTGTCATTTTCAGAAAAACTGAGGAAGATTTGATATTACGAGAAAGAGAGTAGGCAAAGAATGGAACCTTGTGGAATATCAGTATTAGTTGCAAATTTGATAATAAAAACACATCTAATATTTACATAATGTGCACCCACACAGAAAGCTCATAATCCAGGAGCAAAAAAATTATAAGATATAATATATTATGTGATCAAATGCTCTTGAGTAGTGGTGCTCAAGTGTGACTACCAAACACATAAATATCAAATTTTTTTATTTGTTACATTTCGGCATTAAAAAATTAATTTACATACAGTAATAATATATCATATGGATTTAAAAAAAAAAAAAAACAAGATTCAACAGTATGAGACATTCTTGTTCATCCAGAGTACTAGTGTTTTAATAATTATACTAGATGTATTTTAAATACTGACAGAGATTTGCCAGTATCTGTCAACTCTTCTTTTCTAAGCTACAGAGGATGGCAATACCTCTGTGGCTTGATATAATGGCCTTAGCTGAAAGATACGTAACTCTAAAATTGACTACATCAAAGTTCAATGTGAATATGTTCAGAAGACAGTCAAACTAAGTCATTAAAGCCAAATATTAAAAAATGACAGATTTTGCATTTATGGTTATAAGTTGCAATTGGAATCTGAATGAATTTGCATATTTTGTAGGAAAATAATGGTGACTATTGACGTAAATTGTTTGCATAGTGAAATTAGGTAATGTTCTACATTGAAAACCAAAGGAATCTCAGAATCATTAAAAATTGACTTAGCTAGATTAGCTTCTGAATTTTTTTTTTTAAGTAGAAATTGTGGATGTAATAATTCATTCTCTTAAACTTATTAAGAGGCTTTTCAACGTTTTACAAGAACTTGGAAATGTAAGATATCAACAATGGGACATTAATAATAATTCATGTTGCACACATGTGAGAAAAGTTGTTTTCAGTGAGATTCATTCTTTGTTGTGTATAGTATCATCTTATATAATTTCCTAAGTTATATTATCTGAGTACTGATCATTTCTTCAGTGATAATGACATTTTGCATTTGCTTTTGTTTTATTTCTGATTCTATTTTGTTTCTTTCCCTCTTTCATCTATTCTTTTCATTGTGTGTATACATTTTTAACAAAAATTTAATACTTCCAAGTTGCAAAAGTGATTCAAGTTTTGTATAAGTTTTTCTTGTTTTTGACGATATTGATTCATTAATATATTAAAAAAAAAAATCAGCTAACGCCTTTTTATTCCCGTATACAGGAGTAGGCAAGCCAGGTCGGAGCTCTGCTGCTAATACATGCAGCAGAGCTCCGACCTTCAGGGACGAGCACTTTTATTAGACCAAGACCAATCGGACTTCGGTCTGAAACTCTTGGTGACTCTGGATAACTTTGAGCAGATCGCACGGTCTCGTACTGGCGACGCATCTTTCAAGTGTCTGCCTTATCAACTGTCAATGGTAGGTTATGCGCCTACCATGGTCGTAACGGGTAATGGGGAATCAGGGTTTGATTCCAGAGAGGGAGCCTGAGAAACGGCTTCCACATCCAAGGAAGGCAGCAGGTGCGCAAATTACCCACTCCAGGCACGGGGAGGTAGTGACATTAATATATATTGTATTTATTTTGTTAGATATATTTCTGTTCCTTATTAATAATTTCACTATGAATATAAGAAAAATTTTGGTAAGAAAAGAACAGAAGATAAAATTTTAGAAACCGTAATGGGTACTTGAAATTGATGCAAGTATTTCACAACCAGCATCAAAACAAAGTCGAAATTTTCAAGAAGAAAAAACAACTTTTCATCAAGATTGGGAAGAATTGTATTTAATTATATTAAATGAAAACAAAAAAGATGATGTGGCCAATGCCATTGGTACTGTTTTATAAAATGATTAACCGTCAAATTAAATCATATGGCATGCAGCATCATTAACAACACCCATAAAGCGAAAGTTGAGAAAAAATGGCCATCTCCACATTTATGCCACAGACTTATCAAAAATTTAAAAAGGGTCTGGCTTAACACATACTATTTGGATTACAAGACCATAGGTTTTAATACACATATATACAAAAACGTCTACTAGTTTCGCTAGCTGTAACTGACTAGCTTTGTCAAGACAAGAAGGTAAAAAACTACTAGTAAATGCAAAAAAAAAAAAAAAAGGAATGCAGTAACAATTAACAACAGTTAGACAAAATTGGAAGGCTCGTACAAGACCATAGGTTTTAATACACATATATACAAAATCATCTTCTAGTTTCTCTAGCTGTAACTGACTAGCTTTGTCAAGATGAGAAGGTAAAAAACTACTGGTAAATGCAAAAAAAAGCCTTCCAATTTTGTCTAATTGTTGTTAGCCGTTACTGCATTCCTTTTTTTTCTTTTTTTTGCATTTACTAGTAGTTTTTTACCTTCTTGTCTTGACAAAGCTAGTCAGTTACAGCTAGTGAAACTAGTAGATGTTTTTGTATATATGTGTATTAAAACCGATGGTCTTGTAGTCCAAATAGTATGTGTTAATCTTAAAAAAAAAAAAAAGACCAAATATAACTTCCATCAGGGTTTGGCTTCTCAAAGGAAACCAATGATAACTTTTCTCTCCAGAAATGATAAATTATACTTATTTGATATTTGAAATATTTGGATATTTGGATATAAGTCAGTTTTTTGATTGAAAAATATTGCAAACCTTTTTCTGAAGGAGAATTTTTGAAATCAGTTGTCTTGGCTGTAGAGCCTGGAAATAAAATATTTCAAAATATAGAATTTTGTGTGTTTATAGGCAAAGAAGTAAGTGAATCAATAAATACGAGTCCTCTTTATATTTTCTGCTTAGATAAAATTAATGATATAACAGACACCTGTCAAATCCTGATATGTGCAAGATATTTCACATTGAACTAAATTTGTTGAAAAGTTATTAGGTGTCATTTTGTTAAAAGAGCATCCAGTGCAGTGAATATTTATAATGCAGTTAAGGATTTTATATCCTGCTAAATGCAAGGATATAAAAAGAAAAACTAAACGGTGTTGTAGAGGACAAATGACTAGAAGAACAGAATTTATTCGAAAAAGGCCAAACTAGCATAGTCTCAATTTTCACTCTAAAATTATTAATTGAAAAGAGAAGAGAATTTCAAAAAGAAATACATAGTCTACATTGATTTTGAAAAAGTCTTTGATAAAATTAATAGACAAAAATTATTAACATATTAATCAATCTAAATATATCAAACTAGCCCTTACAGTCTATTCAAGAGATATAAACACAGGAAATAAAATATCAGTCAAATTAGAACAAATATCAGTATGGAAAAACATATCAAGAGGAGTATAGCAAAGATATACCCTATCACCTCTACTTTTTTAATATTTATAAAAATAAAATTATAACAATCTGAAAACAGCATAATCCATTTACACTACTATTTGCAAATGATCACATTGTATTAGCTACATCAGATCATCATCTGATGTAGCTAATACATCACATAGATCAGGGAAATCATTAAATAAAATTTCAGAACAATATATGAGAATATCAAAAATAATGGCTTTTAAAGGACAATAACCAATAAGAAGCAAAATAATGATAGATAATAAAATATTAGAACAAGTAAATACTTTCAAATGCATGGGATATAACTTATCACATGAAGATGAAAAAGATATAGACATTAAAATATCAAATTTTGTTAAACAGCATAATAGACAATATGTTTAAGCCATCCCTGGTACAAAAATATGCCAGAATCAGACTATATAATGTCCTATCTAAACCAACTTTATTATATGGAAGTGAAATATGGACCATAAAAAAAAAAAAAAGAAGAATGCTGAAAAACGGATTAAATCCATTTTTCAGAGATGAAATTTGTTAGAAAACCACCAACAAATGAAGAAATTTTACAATTCCTGAATATAAAACAAACTGTTCTATAAGTAAATATAAACAAAAATGTTCAAACATCTAAATCAAATGGACAATAGCAGACTGCCAAAAATACCACAACAGATATAAAATAAATGGAAAGAGAAGGATTGGAAGACCAAGAAAGCGATGGCATGAGACTGGAACAGGCCACTTGGCCTAAAATCCATGATAGGAAGAACAAAAAACAAAAATGTTTAATATTTCCATAAATAATTTACATGCTCTTAACTGCTGGTGCTTGCAACAGTAATAAAAAGTGAATGGAATGATATACTAACCTTGTTTAATAAAAACTGTTATTGTTCAGGAGGTGCTTATCAACAAAACAGTTTGAATTTTCTTAATGCAATCGCACAAGTAGTGTCGTGAACTGTATGAAAATGTTTTAAGTGCATTGGAACGTTATCATAAAGATTTAGCAGAATGGTTGCAAAATGAATGGCTTAATGTTATTTTAAAAAAGATTACTTTTTACTAAGGTTGAGCTCCATAAATAAGCAACCACAAACAAGTAACTTGACAATTATGGATGCAATGTTTATAATTGATAACTTAAAAATATCTCAAAATGATCTTACATGTCAAGCTGAGAATGATTTTTCAATTTTTCCTTCTTTAAATAGTTTTATAAATATGACATCTAACAGAATCATTCAAACAAATGTTAAAAATAAAATTACCAATTGCTTAAAATCTTTAAATACCAAACTGGACCAAATTCAAGATTTCAAGAAATGGATATGGAATGTTTGGAATCTTTGAACAACAGACTATCCTTATTTTCTGCTATTTCAGTACTTAGTTGGACAAATGTAAAACTTTCCTTAATGGAAATTTGTAATGAAGACAGATTCAAGATGAATATTTTTTTCAAAAGTAAACACTTGACAGTAGTTGGATTTGTATGACAATTCAAATGAATATAAAGAATTAGCTACAGTAGCTCTATTTCTTTTATCAATGTTCCCAACAACAGTTTACTGTGAGCAAGCTTTTCATACATTGCATCATCATCATCAAATTCCCACCATGTACCCTCAAGGGTTGTACAGGATATGATAGTACTACATGAAAAAAATTACATCATTACTAACTTCCTATCTACAATTTTCCTCCAAATAAGTCTGTTACTTGTCAAGACTCCAACATTATCAGGTCTTATATTTCTATCGTCTAAGGCACTTTGTACCGTATCAATCCACCTATATCTTGGTCTTCCTCTGGGTCGTTTTGCTGCCAACCTGGCAGAGAACACTTGTTTTGCTAATCTTTCTTCCATTCTGTTTAAGTGACCATACCACCTGAGATTAGCTGTGCTAATGCATTCCTGGATGTTGACAATGTCAAGTTCTTTCCTAATATCCTCGTTTTTAATATGATATTGCCATTGATGCCATCTGTTCACGCCTATAATCTTTCTCAGGACTCTCATATCAGCAGTCTCTAGTCTTTGGTCAAGTGTTTTACTTCTGACCCAGCTCTCAGATCCATAAGTTAAAACTGGTTTGAACACTTGTCTTGTATACAGCTAATTTAGTGTTCCGACTAATTTCTCTCTTATTCCATATGAATTTATTCAATTGACTTCCTACCATACCAGCTTTTCTGATTCTGTTGTCTATTTTTATATTTAATTTACCATCTTCAGTAAAAATCGTGCCTAAGTAGCTGAAATGTTTCACGTGTTCCACAGGTTCTCCATTCACAACACAGTTGACATTTTCAATGATTCTCCCTATTTTCATTGTCTTTGTCTTTTTATTGCTGACCTTCATACCATATCTATTACAACAGCTATTCAATTTAGTCAGAGAATCTTGGAAGTATAACATTATCCACATAAAGCAAAAAAGCTGATGTTAACATCTCCAATTTTGATATCATGTTTAATACCACTTTCCTTCATAATGTGATCCATATAGATAATGAATAACAAAGGGGATAATGTACATCCTTGCCTCACACCAGATTTAACATTAAACCATCTTCCTGTATTTCCTTCAGTTCAAACTGCTGACTTACAACTCAAATAAAAGACTAAGTATTGCTTGATATAATGTCCCATTGACACCATATAACTGGAGCGTATTGAATAGCTTCTCTCTTGGCACCTTGTCATATGCCTTTTCCAAATCGACAAAACTTAAATACAGATCTTTATTATATTCCCATGCTTTCTCGACTATTTGTCGTAAATTGAAGATCTGATCCTGACAGCCTCTGTTTGGCCTGAATCCAGCTTGTTCTTCACCCAGCTTTTCTTCCACAATTCTTCTCAACTGTTTCTCAATTATACTTGCATAGATCTTGCCAGGAACACTCAGTAGGGAAATACCTCTGTAATTCTCACATTCAGTTGTATTTCCCTTTTTATATATGGGTACTATGAGAGCTCTACTCCAATCATCAGGAATTCGTCCCTCTGTCTAGGCTTTCTGAACTATGCATTGCAGCCACAGTAAGACTCTTATACCACCATACTTCAGCATTTCTGGTCAAATGTCATCTACTCCTTCTGCCTTTCCACATTTCAAGCCTTTGATGGCTTTTTCTACTTCAACTATGGATATGTATTCCTGACTGCATGCCTAGTCAGTGTTTTTTACCACTGTGCTGTCATCACTGCTTGTTTCATTTAGCAGTTTTTCAAAGTAATTATTCCATACTTCAAGGATATCTTTTTTTCCCATTTTCATGTCACCTTTATCATCTCTAACTCCTTTTACAGCACTCTTTCTTCCATTCCTAAGCTTCTTCAACAACCTCGAGAATATTTTGCCACCTTCTTGATATTTATTTTCTATATTCTTGCCAAAGTCCTCCAATGACTTTTGTTTAGCTAGTTTTACACAGTGTTTAGCATTCTTGCATTTGTCTCTGTATTCTCTAAGAGCACAAGCTGACTTATTTGCCAGGAACTTTTGATATGCTTTCTTCTTTTCCTTCACTGCCTCTTTAACTTCCTGTGTCCACCATGGAGTTCTAATTTTTCTATCCTTGCAGACAACTTCACCACATGCCTCTAGCTGAATTAATCAGGGCTTTCTTCATGGCTTGCCACTGAATTTCCAAGGTTTGATTCCTGTTCTCAAACTCTTTCATTTTTTTCTTCAATAATCTTTGTGTATTTTAGTCTACAGTTCACATCTGAGAGCTGCTCAACTTTTATTCGCTTTATAATTTCTTATATGTTATTCTTTTCAATATGAAATTCAATTTTATCCTGCTCAAGACTAAATAGTGATCACTTCCAATTTCAAATCCTCTGTACACTCTGGTGTCCTGCACCAGGTAGAAAACATCACTCTCAACAATAACATAGTCAATGATTCTTTTCTTATTCCTTGGTTCTTCTCTCCATGTGAATTTGTGGACATTTTTATGTTGGAACATGGTGTTAGTAATAACCAGTCCATGTCCTGAGCAGAAATCCAACAAATATTTGCCATTATTATTAGCTTTGTTTGATGTGTAGAGGTGGAAAAATGATTTTTTCTCTGTTGATTAAAGGTTGATTTATAACATTCTGTTCTACAACATTTAAGGATATTCTAAGAGGCCAATGTTTCTGACTCCAGTGTTGGTTTCTAGCTCGACTATCCCAGAAGCATAGAAAACACGGAAACTTTGTATATCCTCTTTGAAAGCCAAGTAAAAAGTTCACCATTTTAAGATCCACACAGATGATCCAGTTATGGTCTGTATATTTTAATAACTTCAGAACCTTTTTAATGTCCTCATATGTTTCTTTTAAGTGGACTGAATAGCCAATTAGGAATTGAGCCATATACATTCCCATTGTGTAGTAAGACACACTTGAGACTTCTGCTTGAACTGTCGATAAATAAACGCCACTCATTTGGATGATATTGTACAACACTCATTTCAGTTAGTAAACCTGACACATTATTACAGTAAACAAACCCACACTCGTGTTTAAAATATTGTACAAGATTACTTTCCCTGCTATGACAAAAAGTTATCTTCGTATCTTGCTCTAGTAAGTTTTTTCATTTAATCTTGAAGCTAACAATTCCAATGATTCCTTTGATAGGCCCAAATCTCTTACTAAGTCATTCAGTTCCGCTTGAGTAAAACGTTGCGGTCCAGAACTAGAAATTAAATTTTCATTGTCTGAATCAACATCCGGGTCTTGCTCCTCAAGAACATCTGGCATATCCCGATCATGCTCGTTCTCAAGTAAAGGAAGTCCTTTATAAATTGGCACGGCTATTTCATTGTAATGAGCAAGTGGCCGAATTGCTGAGTCGAGATTTGGATACACAATTTTTTTCTTATTCTTCTTATTATAACCAGAAGTCTGAACTAAACAAAAATAGCAATCATCTACGTGATTTTTCGGTTCACGCCAAATCATTGGAATGCCAAAAGCTAATTTTTGGCGTTTTCCCTTGCTCCACTGTCATAAATTTTCTACACATGACTTACACACTTTATTTGGAGCCCATTACTTGTCCTGATCTGCAATTTTTACGTCAAAGTATGCAAAGTACACTTTCTTAACGAAATCAGTGATATTTGTCCTTTGACTGGGAACAGTAAAGCTGCCACAAATGTAGCAGAAGGAATCTACACTGTTGACACAATTTCGAGTAGTCGACATGATGTATTTTCTTCACTGCCGACTAACATGCAATTAACAAGACAAAAAAAACCAGAGACTTTATTGAAACATTATAAGCGCTCATCATACCTTCATGATCAATTAACGTTTGACTGATTTCAATCATTCTTTTTCCGCTATGACGCATATAGCATTCATTTGTTTTAGGCAGTTGTCATTGCCTACTTTTCATCACGTAAATGTATTAGGTCGGTTATCAGCCTCTCTCACATTCAAAGCACCAGTACGTGCCGTTGCAGGTTCTTACGCATTTATTCATTTACTAACAAGCGAGAGTGGTGATTGCTCCGATTCTGATCTGCGCACTGCTTTGAATAATAGGCTATATCTTCGGGAATTTTTCGAATTTCTTGATAAAAAGTTAGGAACAGATTTTTAAAAGTACATACTTTCAGAAAATAATATTAAAAAATCAATTGTTTTGATTCTCTAAATAGTACTACCTCCTTAAAATTATCAAAAACTTACAAATTAGCAAAAAGAAAATGCCATAGAGGAAAAACCTGACTTGATAGAGAAAAATGGGTTTGATATTTGAAATCATCGCACCCAAATTAGTAGAAAACAAGTGTCAGATCATAATCAGCAGAAAAAAAAGTTTTTTTTGTAGGCTAGTGTTATTTAATCCTGAAAGTCAGTCTGTTGATTTATGTCTTAAACATAGTGACCCTATTTAGGATTCACTGTTTAACTTTTATAATATAGATGAATATGAGTTCCCTAATTTTTTAGATTTTTAAAAGGCAGGAAAAATCAAGTGATTCCTTTAGGTATTCATATATCCTTTCTTATATTAGTAATATCAGTATGTATACTAAAATAAACAGCCAAAAGGCTTTAGTTTGGCAATGCAAAATTATATAAGTAAAGTGGATATTAAATCCAGCATTATTTCAAAGCAAAAACTTTCATAGTTTCTTCATTCTGCTTTGAAATAATGCTGGGTTTAACATCCACTTATATAAATAGCATAACTGGTAATTAGTTTACGGAATTAACTACGTAAATGAAGTATATTAATTAAAGGTAACTTTAATGAATCACTTCTATATTTCGGCAACGTCACATTGCCATCTTCAGGAACATAAAAATATGGTATGTGCACTCAGGAACTAACACAAAGCAAATGAGGAAGAACGCAAGAAACTAATATTGTTCCTAAAGTCCTAATGGTGCTCTCTTGCGGGCTAATTTGGTAGTCTTGGCAGTTGGGCTGAAGTTCTCATAATGAAAGTCTCCCAAATTTGGGGCAGTTTCATGCACCCAAATTTGTTGAGGTTAGGACTGTTTTTTAGAGCTGCTGAAGATTCTTTGAATAATCTTTCGTATTTAAACTTGCTGCGATGAATTATTTTTGTTTTCTTCCAACGAATTTTATGGTGGGTATCTAAGGCATGGTCTGCCAGCCCAGAGCGGCTGTACTGGTGAAAACGGATGTAGTCTTGGTGTTCTGAAATCCTCCCTGATATTTGTTGTTCTGCCTGTTTGGCCAAAGTAGGACAATTTGCAGCTGCAAGGGACCTGGTATACATCAGGCAGGTCTAGGGGAAGTGGTTGGTCTTTGGTAGAGCAGATAAGGGATGCCAACTTTTTATATGGTCTGTAACAGGAAGTAAGGTCATATTTTTTGAGGATATTGGTTATTTTCTCAGAGGTGCCCTGGATGTAGGGGATGGTGATAGACTTGGTGTAATCTTTATTGTGGAGGGGGGGTTGTGGTTTACAGGTTTTAGTATTTTTTGGATTTTTTTGGGGTTATAGCCATTGGCTAAGAAAGTGTTGAGAATGTGGTTTAGTTCAATAGTCAGGGCCTTGTCATCTGAGCAGATTAATTTTGCCCTGTTATATAGTGTTTTTATCACCCCATATTGTTGTGAGGGGGGGGGGGGGATTGCTGGTGAATGTATCGGCCAGTATGGGTGGGTTTTCTGTAAACAGAGAAAACCGTTGGAAGAAAACAAAAATAATTCATCGCAGCAAGTTTAAATACGAAAGATTATTCAAAGAATCTTCAGCAGCTCTAAAAAACAGTCCTAACCTCAACAAATTTGGGTGCATGAAACTGCCCCAAATTTGGGAGACTTTCATTATGAGAACTTCAGCCCAACTGCCAAGACTACCAAATTAGCCCGCAAGAGGGCACCATTAGGACTTTAGGAACAATATTAGTTTCTTGCTTTCTCTCTCATTTGCTTTGTGTTAGTTCCTGAGTGCACATACCATATCTTTATGTTCCTGAAGATGGCAATGTGACATTGCCGAAATATAGAAGTTATTCATTAAAGTTACCTTTAATTAATATACTTTATATGCGTTTGTTAATTCCGTAAACTAATTACCAGTTATGTCTAACCAACGTATAAGCCTTGCTACTAGAATCATGATCATCCACGGAGATGCAAATCGCGAAAGGCCCGTCAATACGGCAAATTGAGGTTGAAGATATCGAGGCAAATAAATCGTCTGACGTTCCTAAAACGCTGCCGGGATAACAAAGTGATCCCTAATTGTGTCAAATTGAAGCGCCGTTTTACTTCAGAGAAAGCTCTACGCATTTATAACCGCACTAGCTTCTCCCCTGTTAAGAGAACAAATTACCGCGACGCGCGTTCTCCTTGCCGACGAAAACAAAACCTTACGGGCACTAGAGGAAGAGCTTTCGGATACACTCGGCCGTGATCTATGGTCGATACTTCATGACATCTCATGCTCATCGGCAAGAAAAGAATTTGAAAAAAATACGTAGTCGACACGTAAAAAAATACGAAGACCTGACGAAGAATTCTACTTCCTTACCACAGCCACCACTCAACACTGTAGTCAACCTCTCGTCGGCAGTTTTAAAGCCTGAAGCACTCACCGCACTTTCACGTGGTCACAATTTCGCCCTAGCTCCTAAAAGGATACCTGCTGAAGAAATCATGATCCAAATAGAGCGTGGGATTCGCAACCTGCCTAACCATATCGCCAACAACGTAAGACTGGATGTAGTCGGTGTTCTGACTAAAGCCAAACCTCCAAAAACCAACTTATCCAAAAACGAATATGCAGCCCTACAAGAATTGAAAAACAACAAAAAAATAGTAATCACCAAAGCTGATAAGGGAAGCGCCACTGTGGTACTCAATCAAAAAGACTACAAAGGTAAGCTAAATGCTTTAGTACTAGACCGTACTACTTACCTCCCCATTGAATACAATCCGACCAGCTCTCAGATTAGAACTCTCCACAGATTCCTTAAGAAAGTCACTTCTTGGCCTGTGGAAGTCACCAACAAACTTAAACCTTATAACTCTAGATCCCCCCCCCCGATTATATGGACTCCCAAAAATACATAAACAAAATGTGCCATTGCGTCCCATAGTGGATGGCATTGATTCCCCCACATATAAATTAGCCAAACATTTAGCCAAAACGCTCACACACTACACTGGCAACACACCATCACACATAAAAAACTCAGCCCACTTTAAAGCCAGTATAGAAAACCTCACACTCCAACACACTGACATAATGGTCAGTTTTGACGTCTCCTCCCTATTCACTAATGTCCCACTCAAAGAAACCCCTGAGCTCATCCAAGCCAAGTTTTCTGCCGATATCTCAGCCCTATTTCCGTTCACAATGAACTCAGGCTATTTCGTTTGGCAAGGAAAGTTCTACAAACAGATAGAGGGGACAGCCATGGGTTCACCACTTTCCCCACCCTTGGCCAATTTCTTTATGGAGACATTTGAAGAGAAAGCCTTAAACTCCGCCCCACAAAAACCCACTATTTGGCTTCGTTATGTGGATGATGTGTTTGCTATTTGGCCACATGGCTCAGACACACTCCACTCCTTCCTAACACACTTAAACAACCAACACCCCAGAGTCCAGTTCACCTTAGAAAAAGAGGAAAACAACACCCTCCCCTTCCTAGACACTTTAATCACCTGCCAGCTTAATGGATCTTTGGTTTTCTCTGTTTACAGAAAACCCACAAATACTGGCCGATACATTCACCAGCAATCCCCCCCCCCCCCTCATAACAATATGGGGTGATAAAAACACTATATAACAGGGCAAAATTAATCTGCTCAGATGACAAGGCCCTGACTATTGAACTAAACCACATTCTCAACACTTTCTTAGCCAATGGCTATAACCCCAAAAAAATCCAAAAAATACTAAAACCTGTAAACCACAACCCCCCTCCACAATAAAGATTACACCAAGTCTATCACCATCCCCTACATCCAGGGCACCTCTGAGAAAATAACCAATATCCTCAAAAAATATGACCTTACTTCCTGTTACAGACCATATAAAAAGTTGGCATCCCTTATCCGCTCTACCAAAGACCAACCACTTCCCCTAGACCTACCTGGTGTATACCAGGTCCCTTGCAGCTGCAAATTGTCCTACTTTGGCCAAACAGGCAGAACAACAAATATCAGGATTTCAGAACACCAAGACTACATCCGTTTTCACCAGTACAGCCGCTCTGGGCTGGCAGACCATGCCTTAGATACCCACCATAAAATTCGTTGGAAGAAAACAAAAATAATTCATCGCAGCAAGTTTAAATACGAAAGATCATTCAAAGAATCTTCAGCAGCTCTAAAAAACAGTCCTAACCTCAACAAATTTGGGTGCATGAAACTGCCCCAAATTTGGGAGACTTTCATTATGAGAACTTCAGCCCAACTGCCAAGACTACCAAATTAGCCCGCAAGAGGGCACCATTAGGACTTTAGGAACAATATTAGTTTCTTGCGTTCTTCCTCATTTGCTTTGTGTTAGTTCCTGAGTGCACATACCATATCTTTATGTTCCTGAAGATGGCAATGTGACGTTGCCGAAATATAGAAGTGATTCATTAAAGTTACCTTTAATTAATATACTTCATTTACGTTGTTAATTCCGTGAACTAATTACCAGTTATGTCTAACCAACGTATAAGCCTTGCTACTAGAATATATAAATAGCAGTATATAGTTTTTCTTCAGAAAAGTTTGTATTTTGTATTATATTTTGTTGAGCATATAAAACTAATATTAGATTATGATTGTTAATTCTGTTATTATTTGTAAAGTCATGGAGTAATATAGAAAGACTTCAAGCATTAGATAGGTTGATTGAGGTATGTGAGCCCACGCAGGTCCGCCATATGATGAATGTCATTGAGCCCCAGTTCCAGCGGGATTTTATATCTTTACTGCCAAAGGAGGTAAGTTTTTTTTTAAGGAAAAAAAATGAATAATATAAATGCAGTTTATCCTAAAATCATGATTTTGTCAAGCTCTTACTGCTGATATATGTAAATGCTTGAAAATCTAATTGTTTGAAGGTTTCTTCTTTGTAGAGGCAAATTCCATTGATTAAAAACCTTGAATGAAAATTGCATGCAGGGTTTTTGATACAGCTGTTACTGTATCTCAGTTGCAGTGAGCTGCTGTTTATGTAATCTGAATTTATGGATCCTTATTCACTACTGGAGGCTATGAAAACTAGATTGCTGATGCCTTTATTATCCATTGTTTGTTATTAATTGTATGTTTATTTTCTGTAAATTGTGTACAAAATTGGGTGGTTACATGAAATTAATATATATTGTCCTTCACTCTAACTAGTGTGATCTGTGGGTTTAAAAATTAATTAAAAAGGTATAATATACTTATGGCAGTCTTTATCAACACAGGGGTATATTATTCATAGGTATATAGTGGACATAGGTATATTATAAGTGTAGGATGTTATATTCAGGTAATAATGATCAAGGAAAAGGAGTAGCAGTAGCATTCAACACCAAACATGAAGATAGACTTCTTGATAGGAATGCAGTTTCAAATAGAGTGATGTGGGTACACTCCCAAATGGGGAAATGGACAATGAAACTTATTTGTGCCTATGGTCCCACAGAATTGTTCCTTTGGAGAAGTGGAAAAGTTTTCGAGTCGTTAGGAAATTAATTTCACCAGGCATATAGAAATGATTGGGGGAAATTTGGAGAAAAGGGGAAAACTAATAATAATAAAGTATTTGCTGGATTTCTGTTCAGGGCATGGACTAGTTATTACTAACACTATGTTTCAACATAAAAATGTGCACAAATTCACATGGAGAGAAGATGCAAGAAATAAGAAAAATCTCATTGACTGTCATTATTGATAGTGATATCTTCATGTGCTGGTTCAAATGAGAGTTACAGAGGATTTGAAATTGGAAATGATCATTATCCTGCTTAGTGCTAAGCAGGATAAAAATGGATATTACATTTAAAAAGAACAATATGTAAGAAAGTTTTTAAAAGAATTAAAGTTTAGCAGCTTTTATAGGTAAACGGTAGACTCAACTATATGAACATTATTGAAGAAAATTTGAAGCAGTTTGAAAACAAGAACTAAACCTTGAGGTCTCAGTGGCAAACACTGAAGAAGACATTGATTCAGTTTAGGAGTTGCAGTTCTCTTTAAGGAGAGAAAAATAAGAATTCTATGGTGGAATCAAAAAGTTAAAAGAAGCAGTTCTGGAAAAGAAGAAAGTGTAACAAAAGTTCCTAGCAAATAAGTTGGCAGATGCCCTAAAAGAATATAGAGGGAAATGTAAGACAGCTAAGCTATGTGTAAAAAAGTAGTTCACATGGAGAGACCTAAGAAATAAGAAAGCCTCATAGTCAAAGGCTTCTCATGACTTAAACAAAAGTCATGGAAAGACTTTGGAAAGAATATAGAAGATAAATATCAGGAAGATGGCAAAATGTTATTATTATTATTATTATTATTATTATTTTGACACCTCCAGGGAGTCCAAAGACTCATCGAGGCAGAGTGTGCCGACAGCATCGAACGATTGGCCCCCTTCCAACTACTAACCGCGCTCAAACTTACTTAACTGAGCCATTAGTAGCAGAGGCTCTACCAATCGACCAACCTTCGCCGGCTTCTGGAGGCTATTGAAAAATCTTAGAAATAGAGGAAACAGCGCTATAAAAGGAATCAAAGTTGATAAAGGTGACATGAAAACTGAAGATAAAGATATTCTACACCCCTGTCCAAAAAGAAACGAAACTTTTCGAAAATAGAAGAAACTAGTGGTGCTACCTGTCATATCTTTTTGTTGTCGAAAGGGGCAACTTCATTAGTGTTGTGTCAACTGTTTGACATTTGTTTCATTATAAGCCGAGTTATAGTGCCCAAGAGTGACAGTGTGTTTTGACAAACTGTCGGAAAATCAGTTTCATACAGAGAGCTGCGATTGACTTTTGTGTTAAACTTGGTAAAAGTTTTACTGACATGCATCAAATGCTTCAAAAACTATACAGTGATGAATGCTTATCCCATACTCAAGTTTACAAGGGGTTTAAGCGATTTCAAGGTGGTTGTGAGATGTTTGAGGACGACGAAAAGTGAGCCTTTCCAAAAACCAGACTGAGCGAAGTTAACATCTAAAAAGTGTGTGATTTCATCAAAGAAAACCTAAAATCGTCCGTGAGATTGATTGAAGATGAATTGGGGATTCCAAAATCAACTGTCCACAACATTTTGACCGAGAGTTTGGGTCTTCATAAATTGAATTCGCGATTTGTTCCCCACAAGTTGACCGACGACCAAAAAATGTATCGAATTGAACACTGCAAGGACCTCATTACAAGCGCTTGTAAGGACTCAAACTTCCTTGAAATGATTGTTACTAGTGATGAAACGCCCGGAACAAAGTGTTGAGTGGAGACCACCAGAAGAGGGACATCTGAAAAAAAAAGTCGCTCGGAGAAGTCAAAAGTAAAGACAATGCTGATTTGCTTCTACGATTCCAAGGGCATTATCCACAAAGAATTCGTTCCACATGGCCAAACTGTCAATGGTGAGTTTTATCTCGAAGTTTTGAAGTGATTAATAGTGAGAATTCGTCGCATATGGCATGAATATCGTGACAACCGACCATTTGTCAGAACACACTGTCACTCTTGGCGCTTTAACTCGGCTTCTAATGAAACAAATGTCATAAACAGTTGACACAACACTAATGAAGGTTGCCGCTTTCGATAACAAAAAGATACAAGAGGTGGCGCCACTAGTTTCTTCTATTTTCGAAAAGTTTGGTTTCTTTTTGGACAGAGGGTGTAGATGTCTGGAGTAATTACTTTGAAAGCCTGTTAAATGAAACAAGCAGTGACAGAACTATACCAGAACATTTTCAAGAGGAATGTGAAGAGAAGTACATATCAATACTTTAAGTAGAAAAGTCATAAAAAACTTGAAATGCTGTAAGGCAGTTAGAGTAGATGATCGACCAGAAATGCTTAAGTATGGAGATATCGTTTTTTTTTTTTTTTTTTTTTTTTTTTGCAGTGGCTACACTACGTAACTGAGATGACCTGGTCAGAAGGTTGAACTCCAGATGATTGACATAAAATTCTAATAGTTGTCATTTATTTAAAAAAAAAAAAAAAGGAACAAAACCGAATGTGAGAATTATAGAAGAATTTCTCTACTAAGTGTTCTAGGTAATATTTATGCAAGCATACTTGAAAAGATGTTGAGAAAGATTCTGGAAGAGAAAGTTGGAGAAGAACTATTATAATTATTTTGTATAATTTCATAATTATAAGTAAAGTAATTACTCCAACACATGTGTTTTTGTCTCCATAAATTATTCACTATAAATGCTGACCACCCTGCAACCTTAAAAGAAAGAATTGGAGAAGAACAAATAGGTTGTCAAGATCATATTTTCACTTTACAATAAACAGTTGAGAAATCATGAGGATATGACAAGGATATGTACTGAAAGTTTTATAGATCTGGAAAAGGCATATGACAAGGTGCCCAGAGAAAAGCTTTTCAAAACACTTCAGTGATGTGGTAAATGGAACATTATATAGAGCAGTACATGGTCTATATTTAAGTTGTAAGTCAGCAGTTAGAACTGAAAGAAATACAGGAAGATAGGATTTGATGTAAAATCAGGGGCAAGATAAGGATACACATTGTCTTCACTCTTATTCATCATCTATATGGATCACGTTATGAAAGAAAATGTCATTAGGCCTGATATTAGAATTGAAGATATCAAACTTAGCTCTTTGTTTTATGCAGATGATGTTGTGCTCCTAAACACATCTAGTGCAAGTCTCCAGAATTCTCTAACTAAATTGAATAACAGCTGTAACAAATTTGGCATGAAAATCAGCAATAAAAAGACCAAAACTGTGAAAATGGGCAAGAACATAAAAAACTGCAGCTGCCTTCTGAATGGAGAGCCTATAGAACAAGTAAAATATTTCAGGTATTTAGGCACAGTTTTTAGTGAAGATGAAAAGTTAAATCTCGAAATAAACAACCGAATAAGCAAAGGCTGGTATGGTGGGTAGCCAGCTGAATAAATTATATGGGATAAGAGAGAAATTAGCCAAATCACCAACTAGCAGTATACAAGACAGTGTTCAAACCAGTTTTAATGGATCTCAGAGTTGGGTTAGAAATAAAGCATTTGATCAATATCTTTGATCAAATGCTTTATATTGGGGTTCTGAGAAGAATTTGGAGAGTGAACAGATGGCATAAGTGGTAGAATTGTATTAAAAATGAAGATAATCGAAAAGTATATTAGGGTTCTGAGAAGAATTTGGAGAGTGAACAGATGGCATAAGTGGTAGAATTGTATTAAAAATGAAGATAATCGAAAAGTATGTCAGGGTTCTGAGAAGAATTTGGAGAGTGAACAGATGGCATAAGTGGTAGAATTGTATTAAAAATGAAGATAATTGAAAAGTATATTAGGGTTCTGAGAAGAATTTGGAGAGTGAACAGATGGCATAAGTGGTAGAATTGTATTAAAAATGAAGATAATCGAAAAGTATGTCAGGGTTCTGAGAAGAATTTGGAGAGTGAACAGATGGCATAAGTGGTAGAATTGTATTAAAAATGAAGATAATCGAAAAGTATATTAGGGTTCTGAGAAGAATTTGGAGAGTGAACAGATGGCATAAGTGGTAGAATTGTATTAAAAATGAAGATAATTGAAAAGTATATTAGGGTTCTGAGAAGAATTTGGAGAGTGAACAGATGGCATAAGTGGTAGAATTGTTTTTAAAAATGAAGATAATCGAAAAGTATATTAGGGTTCTGAGAAGAATTTGGAGAATGAACAGATGGCATAAGTGGTAGAATTGTATTAAAAATGAAGATAATCGAAAAGAACTTGACATTGTTTAGCATTCAAGAATGTGTAACCAGAGCTAATCTAAGATGGTATGGCCGCTTAAATAGAATGGATGAGGAAAGGTTAGCAAAACAGGTGTTTGATGCTAAGATATCAGGAAAGAAACTCAGGGGAAGATCAAGGTCTAGGTAGATTTAGTCAGAAGTGTCTTAGAAGCACTTCTAGCTGAATCCATGAAATGTTAGATACGACAATATTGGAGTGCTGACAAGTAATAAACTAATTTGGAGGAAAATTGTGGATAAGAGATTAATAATAATGTAAACTTAATTATGTAGTGCTGTCACAGTATCCTGAACCACCCCTTGAGGTTACATATCAGAAAAATTGATGATGATGAGGTATATTATTCTCTTTTCTTCCTTTTTAATGTGTTACATAAACAATGAGATACTCTTAAATAATACAAAAGTCCATTGACTCCCTATACTCAGTGAGAAAGTGGGTGCTATGGTGTCATTTGCATTTCTTAAGGAAATTGTAATATACATATGCATTCATTTGATTTTAGTGCTTGTTATATGAGTGCAAAACTCAAGTAGACTACAGCTTTGCACTTTAAGGCAATATTTGTCAATATATTTGTCTTCCCTCATTTCACTGAAATCTTCACTTTCACAGAGATTTTAAAAGATCTTTTAACTGCCAGAGAAATTTATCAAGATATCAGCATTAAGCAATTTTAAGTTATAACAAGAATTGAGCAAGCTTTCAGTTGTATTTTCATTCTCTTGTAGACTCATTAGTAGTATATATGCACATTTGTAGATAGGATAAATTTAAAAAAGTATTTAGTTATTTTTACTTTTAAACCTTTTAAAGTTGGAGCTTTGATATTAACAGGTTTCTGCCATTCTACTTTTAGTTTTGCTTTATTTGTTTTTTTTTTTTGATATAACGTCAGTATAAAAAATAGTGGTCTGTTTTGAAATGACTTTTCCCAATCACTGTAGCAATTATAAATGATATACCTATTTGTTCTTAAACAAAAACACTAAGCAAGCATTTTTACTCTGCTCTGCTACAACTTTTTGATAACCTGGTTGTGAAATTGAATAGTATATCTGCTTTCCAACCAACAAGCTGTGGGTTTGAATCCTATCATGGGGATGAATTGTTTGTGAGTACCTTTAGTTGGTAGATGTTCATTGTCTGATATGAGAACACTTTCTTGCTTATTGGACTTGAAATGGCTTGAAAAAGTTTTCCATGTTTTGTTACACAAGCAACATTTTGAATTAACTCACCCTCAGCCTATCCACAATACTGATGTACAATAAGCTTCCAGTGTTTTGTTGGCAAGATTTGCATAAAATATAATATTATGTAAGACCGTATGATGTAATATGATATTTGATAGTGATCTTCAGATTTTAGAGAATATGACTATTTTGCTTGGGCAAAGCTGTGTGGGAATTAGCTTGAAATTACTTTTGGACATTGACATTTTTAGTAATGTATATGCAATTTGCAGATTGTATGGTGAATTTATTGTGCTTTACAAAATAAAAAAATCTATTTCAGTAGTAATACAACTAACAAAAAGAAAAACAGTTATGATGCATGGAAAAGAACTGAGTAAAATCTTAATAAATAGAAATTAAATTTTAACTCCATTTTATGCTGTGCACATCTTGAAATATATCCCTTCTTGAAATATATCCCTTCTACTTAAAGTTCTGATATGACGTAACTTTGAAAAAGTTACGTCATATCAGAACTTTCTCTTACAATGAGGAGAAAAAATAAACAAAAACTCTTTTGCACATTAACCACCCAAATGGCCATGTAGATAAAATGTATCATCAAATAATTTATGCTTTACATCCATGTATTCATTGATGTATGAACACATTGAGGCCACAGTACATATTTATGTGATAAAGAGGTTGCTTAAGAATCAGAATTAAATAACTAACATTTTAAAAATCTCAACATAGCCTTTTAAGGAATGTGGATAACTGACTGGAGCTTTTGACATAATATCAAATCCTCACCCTCATGTGATTCGCTCCATTAGTAGGTGTCTGCATGGATACTGGCTGAAAACAAGTAGTTTGGAATTTAACTTACCAAATTGTATTCATGTTGACTTAAACCAAAACATCCGGTCAAAACTGGCCAAAAAATTTAGGACTAGGTTGACATCGATGTTATTGAAACAGAGAAAACAAAAGCAGGTGAGATTCTTCTAAACAACAAATATAAAATGTTGTTTCCTGATCATTCTTGTCAGACAGAATGATCAGGAAAAGGAAGAAAGGAGTAGCTATAGTATTCAGTAGTACATATAAGAATAATCTATTTGAATTGCAGGCATTATCAAGTAGAACACTGTGAGCAAGCATCAAAATGGGATTGGACAGGGACTTATTTGTGCCTGTAGTCCAACAGAAAGCTCTGATAAGAAAGAAATGCAGGAATTGTTCAAATCATTAGAGAAGGTAGCTGATGAAAAAAAAGTAAGAAAGAAAGAAAGAAAAGAAATATAAACAATGGAGTAGGAAATGAATACCAGACATAAAAAAAAAATTGAGAAAATTTGGAGAAAGAAGCAAAGCTAATAATAATGGTAAGTACATGCTGTATTTCTATTCAGGATGTGGACTAGTCAACACCATGTCCCAATGTCAAGATATTCTCAAAATCACAGGAAGAGAAGACACAAGAAATAAGTAGTTACAATGGCACTAAATTGTTGTTAGCAGTATCTTTATGCTGATTCAGAACACGGGAGTATATAGATGATTTGAAATAGGAAATAATCACTACTTAATTTTGAACAGCATAAACTTCAGTATTGTCTTGAATATCAAAAGTTGAGAATTTTTCAGAGGATGAGCTGTGGATTCAAATATAGAAATATTGTTCAAGAAAAAATGCTAATTATCATTATCATCAAAATCCCTCGGGGGGGGGGGGGGGGCAGGATAATTATGATAGTATTACATGAAAAAGTTACACCATTACTTACTTCCAATCAAAATTTTCCTCTAAATTAATCTGTCATCTGTCAAGACTCCACTATTATCAGATTTTATATTTCTGTCTTTTGAGGTCCTTTTTACTGTATCAGTCCATCCATCTTGGTCTTCCTCTGGGTCTTTTTCCTGTCAACTTGGCAAAGAACACTTGTTTTGCTAATCTTTCCTCACCCATTCTGTTTAAGTGATCATACCATCTGAAACTAGTTCTACTAACAAATTCCTGAATGCTAACAATGGTGAGTTATTTCCTAATATCCTCATTTTTGATGTGATACTGCCATTGATATTATCTGTTCACCCCCCTAAACTTTCTCAGAACTCTCATATCAGAGGTCTCTAAGTCTTTGATCAAGTGTTTCTAACCCAGCTCTCAGATCCTAGGTTAAACTTTTTTTGAGTAATTACTTTCTTATTCCATATAAATTTATTTAGCTGACTTCTCACCATACCAGCTTTACTAATTCTCTATTTCCATATTTAATTTACAATCTTCATTAAATATTGTGCCTAAATAGCTGAAATGTTTTTCTTGTTTTATAAGTTCATCATTCAAGATACAGTTGATGTTTTCAATGTTTCTGCCTATTTTCATTGTCTGTCTTTTTATTGCTGATTTTCATACCAAATTTATTACAACTGTTATTAATTTAGTCAGGGAATCTTGCAGACTTGTGCTGGATTTTTTCAGAAGTATAACATTATCTGCATAAAGTAAAGAGCTGAGATTATCTCCAATTTTGATATCTGGTTTAATACCACTTTCCTTCATAATGTGATCCATACAGATAATGAATAACAGGGAGATAATATGCAGCCTTATCTCACACCTGATTTTACTTCAAACCATCTTCTTGTCCTCCTCCAATTCTAACTGCTGACTCACAGCTTAAATAGAGACTGTGTTGCTTGATATAATGTCCCATTTACACCATATAATTCTAACCTTTCTAAGAGATTTCCTCTTTACACATTGTTATATGCCTTTTCCAAATCAACAAAACTTAAATACAGATCCTTATTATATTCCCAAGATTATTCAACTGTTTGTCTTAAAGTGAAAATCTGATCCTGACAACCTCTATTTGGCCGAGTCCAGCTTATTCTTCACCAAGCTGTCCTTCCACAGTTTTCCTTAGCCGGTTCTAAAGTATACAGTAGGAACACTCAGTAGGGAAATACCTCTGTTATTCCCACATTGTTTTATTTCCCTTTTTATAGATGGGAGCTTTGCTGCAATCCTCTGACCTGGCCTTCTGAATTATGCAATGCAGCCACTATAAAACTTTTATACCTTCATATTTGAGTATTTCTGACCAAATATCATCTAATCCAGCTACTTCAAGTATGGATATGTATTTCTTACTGCATTCCTGTTGGGAGTTTTCTATCATTGTGCTGACACTGCATGTTTCATTAAGCAGTCTTTCAAAGTAATTACTCCAGATATCTAGAATGTCTTTATCTTCAGTTTTCATGTCGCCTTTATCATTTCCTATTCCTTCTATAGTACTCTTTCCTCCGTTTCTAAGTCTTTCAGTAGCCTCCAGAATATTTTGCCACCTTCTTGATATTTATTTTCTATATTCTTACCAAAGTCTTCCCATAACTGTTATTTAGCTAGTTTTACACAGCACTTTGCATTCTTATTTTATTTTTTATTTTTGGTATTCCCTAAGAACACTTGATTCGTTTTAAAACTTTCTTACACACTCTTCTTTTCAGTGTGAAATTCAATTTTATCCTGCTCAAAACTAAATAGTGATCACTTCCTATTTCAAATCCTTTGTATGCCCTTATATCCTGAACCAATGGGAAAACATTGCTATCAACTATAACATAATTAATGTGAATTTTCTTATTACTTGCATCTTTTCTCCATGTGAATCTATTCACATTTTTAAGTTGGAACATGGTGTTAGTAATAACTGATCCATGTCCTGAACAGAAATCCAGCAGGCACTAATCATATTATTAGCTTTGCTTTTTTTCCAAATTTTCTCAAAACATTTCTATATACCTGGTGATGATTTCCTATTCTGCTGTTTAGATCTCCAACAAGGATCAACTTTTCCTTTTCATTGAGCCAGCTGCCTTCTCTAATGCCTCAAAAAATTCCTTCATTTCTTCCTTAGGAACCTTCTGTAGGACCATAAGCACAAATAAGTCTCATTGTCCATTTCTCCATTCTGATATTTGCCCACATCACTCTACTTGATTTGTCTGCCATTCAAGATGATGATCCTCATAAGACCAAATGTAAGATATCAGAATATCTTATTCTGATATCTTACATTTGCCAGAAATCCAATATGATAATATTGGATTTCTGGCAAATAACAGCTAAATGAGAGGGAAAATTGTCAAAAGGAAGTTATAATGTAAACTTTACATGTTGTACTATTATAGTATCCTGTTCACCTTTGCAAGGCAACTGTCAGGTTAAAAAGAGAGCAATAACCAAAAATGAAAAGTACATCATACAAGTATAAGGAGAGCTCAATCTGTGTACAATTGGAGGCCAAAACAGGAAAGTAAATTCAGCTATGGCCAAACATAACAATAATAATATAAAGTAATAACGATAAATTTATTAATTACAATGGATGCAATTATTTCTCAAAACTGGGAAAAGTTTGAAATGGTGATTCTTATTTAAATTTGACTGATCAGTCAAATTTAAATAAGAAAATTTAAATTCAAATTTAAACTGGAGCTTCAATTTGTTATATAGTCTTTCTCTGTAAGACTTGATTTGTCTCACTCATGGAAGCAAATGTCATTTTAGTGCTCTTTTAAGCATATCATTGCAAATCTGTCTGGCTGAATAGGCAAAAAAAAGGTGATTTTGGAAAGTATAAAAACATCGTGAACTTGCAGAATGCCAATTTTATAGTACACAGAAGCTTTGATAGCTTTTCTGTGTACTAATGAATAGAGGATATGGGTGTTTATTATTCATGAAATGAAATCTGAGTTTTAACAATCAAAGAGGAAAGTGAATTGAATATGCAACAGTTTCTGTTGTAAAAAAGAACCTCAATAGACATAAAATGTTACCTGCAGTGAACCTTCTCAGAAATCTAGCGGTGCTAGACTTTTGAGAATGATAATAGGAAGTAGCATCTATGTATCTTTCTTTTGTTGTTTTTCTTTCTATAGACCAAAAACTGTAAACTGACATCCATTCTCTTAAGATAAAGCACTTCTAGAAAGAAAGACTGTTATCGGCTTCTCATTTAAGAGTGAATTTCATTGTTTGATGGATAGAGTTAATTCTTTAGAAATAAACATCTAAATCTAACAAGAAAGAGTCAAGTGATAACTTTCATTCAGTTTGGCATAAACCTATTATCGCAACCATTAATTTGCAGTTAGACCAAAAACCACAGACAAAGAGATCTTGGAACTTTAGAAAAGCAAATTGGCCTAAATACACACGACTATTAGAAATATATTGCACTAGCACACCCACTAGTAAAGAACTTGATCAGCAACTACTAGAACTAACAAACAACATACAGAGAGCTGTAAAAAATTCAATTCCCAGAGGACTCAGGAAAAACAATTGGGTTCCATTTTGGAAAGATCATAATATCAATATTATGATCATCAAAAGAGATATTATCAATGAACAGTTAAAAGAACAAAATAACACAGAAGACAACAGAAAGAAGTTAATAGAATTAACTCAAAACATAGAAGATGAAATTTCTAACTGCAAGCAAAAAAAGTAGGAAGAATTCTGCAATAGACTAGATCGAAAAGATTTACAATACTGGAACATCATCAGATTATTAAACAACCCAACACTTCCTGATACTGATCACTCTTCAAACATAGTCTCCTCAGGAACCAATACAGCAGCAACAAACAAACAGATGGCAAATTTACTTGCCATTACTCCAATGCAAGCAAGCTGCAGTACAACAAAGACAAAAAGTGCCAAACATCTGCTAATACAATCCAGAATCTATCCTTCTGAGGACATCTTTACTCAGGACCTCACAGTGACAGAATTAGAAACAGCAATTAGTCAAATAGACTCTGACAAATCACCCAGAATTGATCTTATCTTTGGACATATGATTAAAAACATGAGAAAAATAGCCCAAAATTGCCTTCTGAAGATATTTAACACTTCCTGGAATGCATACCAAAAATCTGGAAAACATCAGTCATTATACCCTTACTAAAAACTAACAAAAACCCTAGTGACTGTAAAAGCTACAGACCAATAGTTTTGACTAGCACTCTCTGCAAACTAAACAAAAGAATAATACATACCAGACTTATAAATTGGCTCTTAAAAAACAACAAGATCAACTTCTACCAAACTGCATACATGTCTCAGCACAGTACAGAAGATCAATTACTTTATCTTTGCCAATCAGTCATAGATGGCTTTCAAGAAAAACCATCAAAGAAGATGACAGCAATATTCTTGAATCTCACAGCTGCCTACAATCATGTCTGGAGACAAAAATTAATAAAAATTACATATGATACAGGAATAAGGGGGGGTAATGCATTAATTTGGATTTCAGACTTCGTGAAAGGAAGAAAAATGAAAGTAAAAGTTAATGGAATTTATTTCAATATCCATCGAACTTGGGCTGGAGTCCTACAAGGTTCTGTTTTAAGCCCCCTCCTATTTCTCATCTATATGAACAATATCCATCCTCACATAATCAATGACACAAAAATAGCATGCTATGCAGATGATATAGCAATCTGACACACAAGCAGTATTCCTCAACAATCTGAAAAAGTCCTAATAATTCAATAAAAGGCTTAGAAAAATGGGCAAAGGAACTAAAAGTACAGATAAACCAAGAAAAAACAAAACTGATCATCTTCTCCCCTGATAGAAAAAATAGACACAATTACAACCCCCAAATCAAAATATATAATGCCAAAATAGAAAAAAACAGTTTCCAAAATACTTAAGCCCCTAATCCTAGACACTGAACTGAGATTTACAACTCATATTACAAATATATCCAATAAAGCTCTTAAAAAGCTTAATATCATCAAAAGGTGCTGTGGAAAACCAAAGAGACTCAAAACTACATATATAGTACTCATATGACCCACTGTGGAATATGTCTCATCAATCTGGGCTCCAGCTTCTGCCAGCTCAAAAGAAAAACTTGACAGAGCAAAAATTATCATAGGTGCTATCTCATCCACAAATAATTTAAAAGCTCAACAAGAGTGTGGCCTTCATATACTAGAAGACAGAAGAAAACTCTCCACAGTTAAATTCGCTAGCAGAATCAGGAGCCACCAACAGGATCACATCTCACTCAGGACTTTCAATGCCTGGACAAGAAAATCTAGACTAAAGATATGTTACAATATGATCATGAAATTAGAAAACAGACTGACTTAGAGCACCTATCCATTGAAATAAGCAAAGAACCATTCTTTTCTACTATTCTACCAAAAATACACAATGATAAAGTTTGGTTAATTTATCTGTTACATTCTTGATATAAGGAAGGGTTACTGCATTTTTGAAATCTTGTTTCTTTAAGTTTCTTGTAGGTGCTGTATTGAGAAATTTCTTAATTAACTTAGTATTGAAACCATTCATTTGTAGGATCTGTGTTAAGTATTGTATTTCTTCTTTCCGTTTTTCTTCTGTACTGGGGATGTTGTATGCTTTATCCCTTAAGGTTTTTATTAGGCCTAGTTTTGCTTGGGGTGGTGATGTGAAGTAGCATGCAGAAATCTTCCTATGTTTGTTGGTTTTCTATAGATGGAGAACGATAATCTGTTTTTTTCTTTCATTTATTTCTATAAGGATGTCTAGGAAAGGAAGTTTTTTATTTTCTTCTAGTTCCAGAGTGAATTTTATGTTAGGATGTAAGTTATTAAGATAGTCTTGAAATGTAGTCAGTTCTAGTGCTGTTCTTGGCCAAATGATGAAGATATCGTCCACATAGCGGAGGCATATTTTTGGTTTTTTGTGCCAGTTTTGTAAAGCATTATTTTCAAAAATTTCCGTGTAGAGGTTTGCTAGAGCTGGTGAGAGGGATGAACCCATTGCTAGTCCTTCTTTTTGTTCCCAAAGTTTGTTTTGGTAAAGGAAAAACATTGTTTTTACGCAATGTTTGTAGAGCTGTACAATGTCCAGTGGAAAAAGATTTTCTAGGATGTTTACCATTTCATTTCTTGGAATCTTTGTGAAAAGGCTGACTACATCTAAACTTGCTAATATGTCTGAAGGATCTATGTGTATATCTTTAACTTTTTTTCTATGAAGTTTGTACTGTTCTTAACACGTTCATTGCCAAGCTGAAAATTGTAATTTCGTGGTGGTGGCCAAATTTTTTTTATTTTTTTATTTAGTTTTTATTGTGCTCAAAATAAGTTAAATATATTATTTATATGCTTTTATTATTATGTACATAGGATTTATGTACTCTAAATATCTATTACACGATATCGCGTGATATGTAATTCGGTCAAATAAGTTATATATTTTACAAATAAAAAACATTTAAATATAATAATTATAACTTTAATATCAGTCTTTTATAATCACATAGAATTTTTAAAAATAACATACAAATAGAAAAAAATAATTATCAAAAATCAACATTTATAGGGAACCTACTAAAAAAAAAAAAAAAAACAATACTCAAAATAAATAAAAACTAAACTTCAAGCACGCTAAATCAACGAATAACTAAACAAAATCGTCGCCTTGTCTGAACGCCGCCACTGTGCGCACTGGCTAACATAAACAATAGACAATGGCTGGCGGCCATCCCCACTCCACGAAAGTCGATCCTTTCCCTAGTGGCCAATATAAATATTATGCGCCGTTTCACTGTGGCCACTATACTATTCCGCTTAGAAACTTGATAGTGACGTCCACGCGATATCGCGATTGGCAATGAACGTGTTAATGAACAATGGTGTTTTTCCTATATGTGGTAAAATCAAATTTGTAAGGTGCTAATTTGCTGGATTTGAGGTAGGAGAGTCTCTTCCATCCACTATCAGTCTTAGTGGTATATCTTTTTTATGAATTTTAGAATATGTGGAGTCCTTAAACGGTTGTTTTTTAACGAACTGTTTAGATGTTCACAATACCAACAAATGAACTAATTTTCGTAATTTCTTGTAGTTTGTGCTTTAAAGTTTTAGTTCTCTTTACCCCTGAAGATGTTAGTCTGACGACTAACGAAACTTGTCAGGTGTTGTTTTTAGTACTTGTTTAGTTTTAAAAACAATTTTCTTTAATAAACATGTGGTCACAAAACTAGAATAACTATATTCGAATGAATTTCTTTTGCCGTTAAACCTTCTTTTACAAAGAATTTTAGAACTGCACAATACTCAATTTTATCCATTTCAAAGGAAGCAGACAACACTTCTTCAGACATCTGTAAAAAACAAACTACTTGATAGAATGACTTGCAATTTCACATGGATGCTTATGACAGATGTACAAACTTAGAAGGAAAAAAAAAAATCGTGTTAATAGTGTTGCCATCTATGGTTGAGGCCGAGAACTTTTCAGACCGCCCTCATGAGTTAATTCCTATCAATAAAAGTAATCAAGTCATTGACATGTGGTCTGAAAAGTTCTTTGAAAAGATATGAAGACATTAAGTGCCTGGTTAATTTTTTTTCTTTGCTTATAAGCTGTGTGGAGGTTTCCTATTTTTCCTTGATGTTTATATGCAGTATAGTACAAAAATTAATTCTTACAATATCACGATAAACTGTTAAACTTAAAAGATTATTTAGAAGTCTGGCCATTGGACATTTTTCAATCTGATTTAAATGAAAGGAGATAATAGTTTATTTTATTTGAAAAAAAAAACATTTTTTTTTTAGCTTGCACTTTATGTCTTGTCATTTCTGGAACCACGAGACCTATTGAGAGCAGCTCAGACCTGCCGTTATTGGAGAATTCTTGCAGAAGATAATCTTTTATGGAGAGAAAAGTGCCGAGAGGAAGGTATTGAAGATCTGCGAGAAGTGTTAGGAAGGAAAAGGTCACGTAGTCATTTTAGTGCCAACACTGGTCCAACTCCTACTCCAGTTATACCCAGTCCATGGAAGGCAGCATATATGCGGCAACATAATATAGAAATGAATTGGCGGTATAATCCTATTCGCACACCAAAGGTATATATTTCAATAACATAGCCATAAACAATTTAATCTTGCAGAGAAAAACAAATTGAGAAGCTATTATATTAATGCTAATTCTTAATACATTCTTTTTATAAATTGGTGAATAGGAAATTGCAATAGTGTATGAATTGCATAAATTTTGTTCTGAGGTTTTTTTTAAAAAAAAAGTCAGTATTTTTTATGTATTGCTTGTTGTAGTGCTACTAAAGAAGGATAATGCCATCATATTGTGTGCGGTTTAAGCCAGTACAGAAGACAATTTTCTTGGTAAAGTATGAAATTGCCTGCCAGTGCTCATCCTTTCAATATCTAAATTCCTGGTTAATTTTTTTCTTTGCTTATAAGCTGTGTGGAGGTCTCCTAGTTTTCCTTGTTGTTTATATGTAGTACAGTACAAAAATTAATTCTTACAATATCATGTTAAACTGTTTTATCAGTTTTTCTAAATGCTCTGTATGGTATTCTAAGATGGCTAAGAATTGGAATGATCTTCATGATTTCTGTGCTTTTTTAATTTGGTTGGATGATTGAGTGTGTAATGAACACATCACTGAAATAATTCTTAATAAGTATGGAAAACATTTATTTACTAATGGGAAACATTTATTTCCCATTCTACTTTGAATTTGTATCTGTTATTGAGGAAACAGTGTTTTAATAGTATTTCTTCAAGAGGTGTGCCAAGGATGTTCAAAAGAAAAAAAAAATCGTATCAGCTGATTTTCATCAAAATATCCATTTTCTTTTCTAGCCTATGCTAAATCTCAGAATAGCTGCAAGCTAATTATCACACACCCAAAACTGATTTCAAAAGTGTTAAGGTAGAAAACTTGGAAGTTATGCTTTTGCTCCTTGTCAAACCCATTAGCTAATGGGTTTGACAAGGAGCAAAAACTATGTTATTCACACTTTTTTTTTTTTTTTTTTGGCTTTAATGCATCATTGTCCTCGGAAAAACTCAATTTCCTAGGCTCATTTTTCTTTCATGGCAGTGATGATCTCCTTAAATGTCCTGCTATTCTAAATTCACACCATTTAATGTCTCCTTTGATTTTTCAACAGAAAGATTTCAGATTAGATGAGACTTTGGTATCTCTGCAGACACCAAAAAAAACCTCATCCTTTTCCTGATTACATTTCTCCATTTGTGAAGATTTGCATTTTAGAATTAACTCCTGCTTTGTGTTGCTGTTTTATAACTCTGCTGTTACACTCATATCCTGCAGCTTAGAAATTCAACATATTCATAAAAATAAAAAGGCAAGAAATCTTTGCCATGAAATTAAATCCAAATGCTCTCATTTCAGTTCTTTTCTTTCCAAAATAATGGAGAAATTCATGAATGGTTTGTGTGTTACCTGTAAATCTCTTTTCATAAAACAACTGCTAAAATCAATTCTGCCACTGTCAATCAACAGGAGGATCTGACTTATGTCTGTTGATGAGGCATTAGATCAGATTTTATTATTAAGTAAGCACCCTTCTTATTCATCCTTCCAACTTTTGTAACTAGGATACCAGCTTTTTATTTCTCTCTCTTTACTTGTGACATGAACTGTTGTATGGATTGTTATCATTCAATCTTTGCTGCCAGTGCTGACTGTACTTCCATTACATTTGACAAACCTTGCATTACACACACACTACACAAATAACTTCACAATATCTACTTTCTGACATCTCCTTACTAAAACCCTAAATTCTCATTTCCAAAACATTTTTTGTGAATAACCTATATAATTATATTTTTATAATGATAATGATTTTATTTGAAAGTGTTTATTTGAAAGAAAAAAAAAAATGATGACTTAGCATTAAAGTACCTTGAGACCTTATGAAGTACAAAGTGAAAGGTTAGAAATATATATATATTTTTTTTTTTTCAGTAATTGCTTTAAAGAAACCTGAAATCACTCTAAATTCTAAGAATCCCTTCCTAAGAGTAATGAAGAGAAAATTGAGAATCTCCAGTTTATTAGTTTTATGAAATATAAATCAGTATGATTTTCACTAAGCCTTTTTTTGACTGGTTCCCAGGAACCATTAGATGGTGCATCCATCTCTTCACCAGTGCTGTGTATAATTAGTGATGATAGTCTTGGACCAGCTATCTCTGATACTGGTAGAGATTGAACTGCCCCCTCAGTCTCCAAAAGTTAGGGCTAAAACGACCTCGCCCTACTCCCTATAGGGGAATAAAAGGCATTAGCTGATTTATATATATATATATATATATATATACACACACACACATACATACAGTCATCCCTCAAGTTACATCCGCTCGAAGATACATCCATGATCCCATAAGAGAATAAATAACATTTTCGACTATACTTACGAACAAGATACAAGTGAGCATAAAGTAAAAAAGTTTCTATTTAGCAACAATGCATCATGCACAGTGGCAACAGTGCACATAGCAGCAACCTCCCTCAGCAATTGGCATATGTCTTCAACAGTTCTTATGTTGATTTTGTGTTTGAGAAATAGGTTATTTGTGTATTTATAATTAAATATTTTGTAATATTTGTGCAGCATGTCCCCTACACTCCCAATCAAAAACCCTAATGAAGAATCACAGAAAAAGAGGCGAGCAATTGATTTGGAAACGAAGTTGCAAGTTATTACTATTATTACTATTATTACGGGCAACTCCAGGGAGTCATTAGACTCATCGAGGGAGGCCCCAAATCATATTCATCACAACTATTTGACATTCATACAGTATCTATCATACCTCGCCTTAAACTCATTCACTGTCACAGCATCCACCACAGACTCAGGGAGCGCATTCCACTCATTCACTACTCTAAAAGTAAAGAACCCAGCTCTAACACCTTTACTAACCACACTTTTGCCCAGTTTCCATGGATGTCCCCTAGTCCTCCCACAACCAGCCCTGTTCTCAAAAATATCTTCTGAATTAATTTTATAGAAACCCTTCAGTAATTTGAATGTCTCAATCATATCTCCCCTCCTCCACCTATCAACCAATTTTTGCAACCCACAAATCCTCAACCTGTTCTCATATGGTTCATTCCACAGACCTGCTATCATCTTGGTCACTCGCCTCTGGATCCTCTCCACCTCCTCCACATCAAGAAGAAACCTAGGTGACCAAATCTGAGCACAGTAGTCTAGATGGGGTCTTATCAAGGCTCGATAGAGAGGAACAATAACCTGCTTGTCTCTGCTTGTCAACGTATTCTTCAGCAACCAAGTGATTTGATGAGCTGATTTGGCCACTTTTGCAATGTGTCCCCTAAATTTCAATTCCTTATCTACCAACACTCCCAAATCTCGTGCCTCATCAATTTCCTGGAGCAGGGTTCCACCAATGCAGTAAACTGCCGTCAATCCTTTCACCCCAAAATGCATAACCTTACATTTTGCCACATTAAACTGACATCCATTCTCCTTAGCCCAGACCTCCAATCTATCCAAATCATCCTGCAAAATTTTGACGTCATCTGCATTCACTATTGCCCTACCCAACTTCGCATCATCCGCAAACAAATGAACTGTTCTTCTCAGATCATTTCCTATATCATTTATGAACAAATTAAACAGCAGTGGTCCAAGAACAGATCCTTGTGGCACACCACTAGTCACAGGCCGTCTTGTGGACTCTACTCCCGAGTAAACCACTCTCTGATATCTCTCCGTCAACCACCCTCCTATCCATCTCACCAACCCTTTGTCCATTCCCATATGCTGCAATTTACTGATTAGAATTCCATGTGGAATCCTGTCAAAGGCCTTGGCAAGGTCTAGTAGAATCACCGTAAACCCATTACCCTTATCCAGTTCAGCCGTCACTGTGTTATAATACGTGAGCAAGTTACTGAGGCATGACCTACCCTTCACAAAACCATGCTGTCCCTGATACAGTATCCCATTTTCTTCTATCCAATCTTGTATTTTCCTCTTGACTATTTTCTCTAAGACCTTGACAATGATTCCTGATATGCTAATCGGTCGGTAATTTACAACAGCAGTCTTGGAACCACCTTTATGCAGTGGAACTATTTTCCCCTCTTTCCACCCGCTCGGGACTAACCCAGACCCGAGACTCAAATTAAACAAAATGGTCAAGGGTACTGACAATTCTTTAGCTGCTTCTCGTACAACACGAGCTGGTATACCATCCAATCCCACAGATGTATTGACATTGAGGTTATGCAATAGACTACTCACCTCCACTTCATTAACCACAATTCCCGTATAATCTACTGGTTTATTCGTTTCTGCAATGTCACCACCTGGATGATATACTTTTGCAAAGTGCTCACTCAGTAACTCAACTATCTCAACTGATTCAGTTACCTCCCTACCATCGGCATTCTTTAAAATCAATCTGCCATGTACATTTTTCCTTTTACTTGCTACATATCTAAAAAACTGTTTAGGATTCTCTTTAGCCTGCATGGCCAATGTTCTTTCGTAATCCTTTTTTGCTTTTCTTACCACACTCGTCACCCTTCTGGCCTGCGCTTTATACCGTTCATGTGCCTGCCGGTCACCCTTCTCCTTAAATTCCCTCCATAGTTGTTTCTTTTTTTGCAACTCAAGCTTAATGGTGTTATTCATCCATTTAACCCCTGCTTGATTTATTATTCGGACTCTAGGTATACAGTCAGCCATTGCTTCATGCAAGCACTTCTTAACTACCTCCCATGCACTATCAACTTCTAGTCCTTGCAGTTGTACATGCCATGGCACTGAACCAATCAAACTCCTAAGCTTGTCATACTTTCCAGCCTGATAATTCCACATGTACCCTGTCTTAATTGAAAATTCTACACCTTTAACCACCTCCCAAGTTAAGACCCTATGATCACTCTCACCGATTGGTGGCAATGTGGTCATATTTGTTACAGCCAAATCCTCAGATGTAATTACTAGGTCAAGCACTCTCTGACCCCTAGTATTTTCCATTACATGCTGTCGCAGATAGTTATCCCTTAATAACCGCATAAAATCCAGTTCCTTCCTCCCGTGTGTCCTCTCCTCACTCCAATCAATGCGACCATAGTTGAAATCTCCCATAATAATCACCCTCCTTCCACCCATTTCTTCTATTTGCTTGTGCATACTGTCACCACCATCTTTTCCATCACCTGGTCTATAGCAGCACCCAATTGTATATTTAGTTCTGCTAGCCACAATCTCACACCAAATGGCCTCAAATGTGCTCTTTTCTCTATCCTGCAATTCAACTTCTATTCTCCTTGGCTGGAGCTCATCAGCTATCATCAACAATACTCCTCCCCCCATTTTATTCTCTCTGTCATTCCTGAACACACTATACCCATCACATTCAATCCCACTAGTTATATCATCTGCAGTCAGCCATGTTTCACTAATACCTATAACCTGTGGTCTGGAAGTGCCAACCATGGCCAAAAACTCTTCCTTCTTGTTCCTAATACTCCTAGTATTAGTGTACATGAATTTAAGACCCCCATTAGCCCTAACTCTACCTTGATGCCTTATATTAACTATCCCACTCAGATTTGTTGTCCTTATTTGCTCTGGCATATTATATTCATTCTTACATTCAACTGCCTCCATAAGGACTTTATCTCTACTCCCCCCCCTAACAAATCTAGTTTCCCTGAATTTGCACATCCACTACATTCAGCAACACTTTCTCAAGTCTTCTTACACCGTAACCATTCAAATGCAAGCCATCCATCTTATATAGATCCTTTCGCCCATCAAACTCACTCCACACATCCACAAATTCCACACCACTTGTCATACATAACCCACGCATAAAGTCATTTGCAATTATAGCCCTCCTTTTAAACATTTCACTGTCATACCGTGGCAAAAGACTAATCATTCTAACTCTCTCACTCTTTTCTTTTGCTACCTCAAACAATTCATTCAGGTCTTCTATCATTTCCATTTTATCTCCTTTCAAATCATTCGTACCTGCCACAACAATCATTTCTTTCACCCTTTCCTTTTGCTCTCTAATAGACACAGTTACGTCCTTTATGGTCGCACCAGGTTGGTACGATTTTGTCAAATCCTCTACTAACACACCTCGTACTAACGAGTCTCCATACAGCACTCTATCCTTCATTTTGTTCATGTTCATATTCATACGTCTATTTTTCCTGTCATACCTTTTATTATTGGTTGGTTCATTCAGTCTACTTTTGTTCATGCACTCTAGCTGCTGTTTTGCTCTTTCTATCGCACTATTCAACAACGTGATCTCACTCAATGCATCTATCTCATCTTTTTTGTTCTCTGAGAAACCATTTATACTATCATTCACACTTTCTACATTCACACTCTCACAATTTTCATGTACAACCTTGCCGTTTCTTGTCATATCCCTATTTCCTTCATTCTGAAGGTTGACAAAAATATCACACTCACGATCCGAAATACACTTCAATTCCGCATTCTCCCTGCATTTTCTACACACATTCAATCCTTTATTATCATCTAACCACACTCCGACCGCACTCCGCAAAACGTACATTTCACAGCTAGTACACTGACTCATTTCTTTTATGCTACCGTTCTTTGATAACGATGGCGAACCTTCATTACTGGCCGCCATTTTCCTTCGCACAGGTGCCATACTTATCTGTAACGTGTTTTGTCAAATTATACGTTATAACACACCAAAAATAGACGCACTAAAATACGCAAGGCAAACAAAACAAAACTACACAATATTAAGTAATTTGTATCGATAACTGAAAATGATACTTATCTTATCTGGAGCTTGCACGAACACTACTCATTACGAATTCATCTAGCGGCGACTTCCCGACATAGATTATGTTATAAAACACTTTAGTACACTAACCACGTTAATAAAGCTCCAATAATATACCAAAATTAAACACTTAAATCCATTAAATTGAATCCAAAACACCAATAAATCAACAAAAAACACAAATCTCTCAGGAGCTCTCCGATAGCACGTCCGTTCACCAGCTAGCCTCGACACCAATCTCAAGTTATAAAGCAAGATGAAGCTGGTAAGCCTGTGGTGTGATCGCACATGACTTCAGATGGTCTCATCCTACAGTTACAACCATTTTGAAAAATAAGGATAAAATTGTAGAGGCTGTGAAAGGATCTGCTTCCATTAAATTGACAATAGTGACAAAGCAATGACAAGGTCCTATCGGTGATGTGGAAAAGCTACTTGCATCATGGATAGAGGACCTGAACCAAAAGTGCATACCCCTTAGCACTGTGACCATAACCGCTAAGGCACTAAGTCTCTTCAACATGTTGAAGTAGAAAGCAGGGCCTGATTACGACTATGAATTCAACGCTTCTTCCAGTTGGTTCATGAGATTCAAGCAGCATTTCATCCACAAAAAGCTAAAATCTATGCCTGGTTTGAAATTCTTAATGGTCGTATTACTATTCTGTTAGAGGATAATGAGGCTGGATGTAAACTGAAATTATATGTGATATGGACAGTGAGAATCCATGAGCCTTCAAAAACATTAGGAAGCATTCTCTTCCAGTTCATTATTGGAGTAATAAGAAGTCGGGGATGACTCAAAAATTGTTTCAGGATACCTTAATCAACTGTTATGCAAGTGAAATGGAAAGCTATTGTGTAAAAGAAAATGATCACCTTACAACGGTGATCTTCACCCCAAGATCAAGGTCATGTTTCTCCCTCCAAACACACTACTTCATTGATCCAACCGATGGATCAGGAAGTTCTTGCAGTTTTTAAAGTTTATTATCTACAGAGAACTTTTTTATATGCCATTTCTGCCATAAAGGAAATGATAAGACTCTCATGCAATCTGAAAAGCATTCAATATTTATCATGCTATTAAAAATATTGCTGTAGCTTTGACCTCTCAATGTATGAGTGGTATATGGAAAAAGACATTAAAAAGATTTGTGCACAATTTTGGAAGTTTTGAAAAAAATGAAGACCTTTGTAAATTGAGTGAAGAAATAGTGAGCCTAACAAACAACCTGAATCTTGAAGTGAATGATGACGACATAATTCAATTCATAGAAAGTGTTCCTGAAGAGTTGACCAATGAAGTATGTGTCAAACTGCAGGAACAACGTGTTTCAGAAGAGGAAGAACAAAAGGAAGAGGGAAAAGAGAGACAAGAAGAGGTAGTTAAACAAATTCACAGTGAAGGGGCTTGCAGAAATCCTTTTCTTTAGTGTTACACGGTTGATCAGCATTCATTTTAGACAAATTATGGACTCTACACAACTATGTTATAAATAACTATTTTAATTTCCCGACATTTCGACCTTCATCTGGAGTATACACATATATACAAAAACAAGCTGAATTACATTTCACACTGTATGCTAAAGAGACAATGATTTGATCAGCAGTTATTCTACTGGTATGACCTCTAGTGAAAATAAAATAAAGAAAAATAAAATAAATTAATTTAAAAAAAAACTACATCAAAGCTATATTCTATTTAAGATAACATCAGAGAAACATTCCTTCATATAGATAGTTTTATTACAGTAACAATGATGTCCTAATTTAACATGACAATTGTTATATTAGATTTAAGATCTTAGATTGCCTATGGTCCTATTTATAGTTAACTCTTAGGGAGAAAGGTTAAGTGGGTAGAATATGTGCCTTCCATATTCTTGGAATTTTTAGACCAGCATTATTGTTAAGATTAGGGTGGTTGATAAGAATCTGGCTTCCTTAAATTTATGTTCATATCATGTTTTGGTGTTATGTAAACAACAGGTGCTTTTCCAGTCAATTCTATGTAAAATGTTCAGAGCATGATCAGAAAGGCCAGCTTCAATATAGTTATTATATTTAATGTGTCGTTTGTTCTTTTTGTCTGATAGAAATTGTGCATCCTATTTCCCCTGTATAGGGTAGATTACAGGTGCAATAAATATGGTATACTCCAGGGATGGCCAGCAGAGGGATTTGGCCTTTGGATGAGTTGAGTAAGCTCTTTAATTTTGCAGGAGGTTTAAAGGTTAATTTCAGTAGTATTCTTTCAGTATTTAAGCTTGTATTTCAGTAGTATTCTGTTTATTTTATCTGATGTCCCTTTAATGTATGGAATGGTTACGGTTTTATTGTAGTTTGGTTTATCTTTGTTTTTAAGTGAGGTCTTGTAGAGAATTTTTGATAGTATTTTGGCTATAACCATTTTTTAGGAAAGTATTGCTGATAACTTTAAATTCATCTTTAAGCACTTGTTCATTGGAGCAAATCTTCAAAGTCCTGTTTTTAAGAATATTAATGACACCTAATTTTTGTGTTGGGTGGTGGTAAGAGTTTGTGTATATATTGGCCGGTATGTTGGTTTCCGGTAAACAGTGAAGGAAAGCCTTTCTTCTGTCACACGTCTGCCAGAAGGAAGACATGACAAATGTATCTAGAAACGGAAGTGTGTTCTGCTTTTCAATCTCAGTTGTGACTGTATGTATTTGTGTTGTTTGTTTAGGTGGCTGAGGGAAGTGTCTAATGTCTGGCAGCCATGGGGCCAGATAGCGAAAACATCGTCAACGTATCTGAGCCAGACTCTGGGTTTTAAAGGAGAGGAATCTAGAGCACGTTGCTCCAAATATTCCATGTAAAAGTTAGCAATGGGGGGATAATGGTGAGCCCAGGGCTGTGCGTTCTTTTTTGTCAGTAGAAATCATTTTGCCACACAAAATATCCAGAACGTAATACATGCGCAAAGAGCGCTATGATATCGGGAGGGAATTTGTAAAAGAAGGGGGGGTGCATTTCTTTAGGTATTCCTTTTATGTCTTGTTTTACAACCAAATTTATTGTATAGCCATTTCTTGTGTTCAGCCTGAAAATGTCACCTCCCCTTCCATATACCACTACAGGTTTGCTGTTCAACTGATCAACATTTTTTCTTTTATGTGACTTCCACTCATAAAAAATAGTGAACCTATGGTTACATAGTTGTGTGTGAGTTGAGGATTTTTGCTGCCTTTATCCTTTATTAATTATTTAACTGGTTAGTTTCCTTCATTAAAAAAAAAAAAATCTCAATCATTAAAAAAAACATTTTTTAATGATTGAGAATATAAATGCCCTGCCAAAATAATAAATAGCTTAATAATAACACTAACTGAAATGTCAATCAAGTTGTTACTTCTAAATTTTGTTCAGCTGCCTACTTTCTTAGTACTTGTTTGAGATGTTTCTCGGGGATACAGTATTACAGTAAAATAAATAAATGAATAAATAGGATTATTCACAAGTTAGTTTGAAATGCCTTTAACTTTTCTATAGCTGCAGAATTCCTTAATCAAGATATCTTTAACACAAAACTTTCCCCCTCTCTCCATCTTTCTGTTTGTTTTCAATTGCGAAAATATTTTCTTATGGAGTTTGTCTCTTTATATTCTAATTACTTAATAATCAAAACAAAACTAAGCTAATATTTTTTTTCTAAAAAATATACTGTGACTCATTTTACTTTGTGTAAAAATGAGTCACAGTATATTATTATTATACTGTATTTCCATAGAGTCTCATCATGGGAGACCCCACACTAACGTTTACGCACACATACACGAAACCTGTCATACCTCTCCTTAAACTCATTCACTAGCAGGGAATTCACAACTAATTCTGGAAATTAGTTCTAGGCAAAAAATCTCGTTCGCACACCCTTACTAACTACTCTTACATAACTTCCATGAATGACCTTAGTTCTCTGACTATTTGTCTTATATTGACAAATTTCCTTTGCATCAATTTTATAAAATCCCTTTAATATCTTATAAGTTTCTACCATGTCTCCTCTTCTCTGCCTATCAACTAAATTTTGTAACCCTCAACCTATCCTCAGCATTCTGCAGATCTGTCATTAACTTGGTCACTCATCTCCAAATTCTATCTATCACTTCCTGATTCCCTAAAAACCCAGGTGACCAAATCTGTGCACAGTAATCAAGATGCGACCAAATCATAGACTTATAAAGAGGGATAACTTCCCTGTCTTTACTTGTTAGTATGTTTTTCAACATCCAGGTAATCCTTTGAGCTATTTCATCAACTTTTGCAATATGAACTCCGAACTTCATTCTCTGTCCACCATTATTCTCAAGTCCCTAGCCTCACTGATTTCTGCAATCCAGTACTGTCAACATGATACACAGTATGCAGCCTTTTCAACCTGAAGTGCCTAACTTTGCATTTTGCAACATTGAATTGATGGAAGTTTTTTTTTCACTTCACTATGTTACCAGTTATATATTTAGTTTAATCCTTTATCCAAGTGTAAGCAAACAAAGTTTGTGCCTGAAGTATTTTCAGGACTGGGGCAACTCGTGGTAAAGGTGGGATAAGTTCTGATCATTTGCCTTAGTATCCCATAATGCAAAGCACATCCCCTTACAGACATGTATACTGCTATGCATTAAGGGAAAGGTCACTATCCAGACTGGTTTCAACCTTTATTGAGGTCTCGTCAGTGAGAGCCAGACCCAGGGGTGGCAATACTAAAGTGGAAGTAGTGCAGAAGTCATATCACCATATACCAGTTGCCAAAAGATGTCAACACCTTATTACTAAAATTCTCTGGATTAGAGATAGTTGATGGAAGTTTTTTCACTTGGCTATGCTACCAATTATATATTTGGTTTATCCTTTATCCAAGTGTAAGCAAACAAAGTTTGCGCCTGAAGTACTTTCAGGACTGAGGCAACTCGTGGTTGGGATACTAAGGCAAGTGATCAGAACTTATCCCACCTTTACCACGAGTTGCCCAATCCTGAAAATACTTCAGATGCCAGCTTTGTTTGCTTACACTTGGATAAAGGATTAAACCAAATATATAATTGGCAATGACAAAAGAGAACACCCAAGACCAAGATGGTTGAACCAGATTTAAAAAGATCATAGGACTTACTTTGGAGTTTTTCACTTCTGCATCAAAAGACAGAAAGAAATGGAGAGAATTTGTGGCTAGCGTCACAAGTTCTCAGACATAAGGAGACTGAGCAAGAAGAGAAGAGAATTGATAATCATTATCAGTTCTCTTCAATTTATTTAAATCATCTTACAGGATATTTACATCACCTTTATCAATTATTGCCCTCTCCAGTTTTCCATCATCAGCAAATGACTGAATATTCCCTTTTAAATCTTTCCTTATGTCATTGATATACAAATTAGAGCACTGGCCCTGTACAGAACCATGTGGTACTTTTCTAATCACCCTCATTCTCCACTATATACTACTCTGTGGTGTTTATCTCTCATCCATTCCCCCCCCCCCCCCAATCCATGCTACTAGCTTCATATCCATTCCCATTTGCTCCAACTTTTGTAATACCCCCATGTGATATTATGTCAAATGCCTTTGCAAGATCCAGCAGTATCATTGTATAGCTACTTCCTTTATCCAGTTTTGCTGTCTCTTTATTATTAAATGTCATTAAATTACTAAGACAAGACCTACTCGTTACAAAGCTGTGTTGCTAAAGGTAAAATCCACCCACTGTTGGATTTTACCTTTAACCAACTTTTCCAATACTTTAACAGCCACTCCTGAAATATTAATTGGTCTGTAGTTTGCTACTTCTGTCTAGGAACTTTATGTAAAGGAACAATCTTACCATCTTTCCGCTTCCTCAGATCATTGCCAGAGCTGAGTCTTAGACCAAACAACTTAATCAGCAGCAATGCCAATTCTCTTGCACATTCATGTAGTATATGGGCTGACATACCATCCAGTCCCACTACTATCATGTCCACATTTATAATTTTCAATATGCTTTTTCAAAATTGAGGTAGATGAACACTTCCTGTTCATCTACCTCAATTTTGATATGCATCTCTATCACATCAACTACAAAATCTCCAGCTGAATGATACACCTTTGCAAAATGATCACTCAGCAACTCAACTATTTCTTTTCCCTCTATCACTTTTCTACCATAGTAATTTTTTTTCTCTCTTACTTGCTACATAACAAAAAAAAACTTTTGAATTTAGTTTGGCCTGGTTATCTAATTTTCTCTCATAATCGGATTTGGCCTTTCTTACCATTCTAGTTGCTCTTTTTGCTTGCATTTGCACTGCTCATGATATTCCCTTTATATTCCCTCCAGAGGTTTTTTTTTTTTTTTTAAAGCTCTTGCTATACATTTCTACTTGTCCACTTGGTTTATCCTTCTGATCTTTGGTATGCAATCTGATACTACTTCTCACAAACTATCTCTTGACCCCTTCCCATGAACTACTGACATTCTCTCCTTGTAGTTTCTCAAGCCATGGTACTGCTACTACAGGATGCCTCCTAAATCTGTCATAACTATCAGCTTTATAATTCAACATAAACCCTTTCCTAACAGAGAATTCCACATGTTTAGCAACTTCCCAGAGCAAGACTGCACATGGTCATTCTACCCAATTGAAGGCAGAGTGTCTGAGTGTATACCTTAGTTATGGATAATATCTTCTGATGCTTTAATCAGATCCAGCACACTCAAATCCCTAGTCCCCTTTATAATATGTTGTTATGCAGGCACCTCCATGGGTGTCAGAAGACTCATTGTCGGAGACCCAATATATCCACACAATCTATAATACCTCTCCTTGAACCCATTAACAGACAAAGCACTCACAGCTGACTCTACAACTTATTCCACTCATTCACAACTCTCCAAGCAAAAAATCTAGTCCTCACACCCCTACCATCCACACCTTTATTCAACTTCAAGGGATGAACCCTTGTTCTGTTCCCTCTAGCCAAGTGCTGAAACATTTTCCCTGCATTAAATATAAAACCATTTAAGCAACTTTAATGTTTCTATCATATCCTCTCTTTTTCTCCTATCAACCAACTTCTGCAATCCACACACTTTCAATCTTCATCATAGGGAACATTTCACAGGCCACTCACCATCTTGGTCACTTGTCTCTGAATCTTCTCCACCATTTTCTCATCCTCAATAAACCCAGGGGAGTAGACTTGAGCACAGTCATCCAGATGTGGGCATATCTAGGTCTTATAAAGTGGAATAACAACTTCCTTATCTCTACTTGTTAATGTGTTTTTCAATAGCCAAGTAATCTTATGGGACTACCTTAGCAATATGTCCTCTAAACTTTAACTCTCTGTCTACCATGATCCCTAAATCTCTAGCATCATCTGTTTCCTGGAGTACAGTGTGATACACTGCTTGTAATCTATTTATTCCAAAATGCATAACTTGATGTTTCTTGACATTAAACTGACACCCATTAACTTTTGCCCATACTGACAGCCTATTTAAATCATACTGCGAGCTCTCCACATTGCCTTGATTAACTATTACTCTACCTAATTTTGCTGCATCAGCAAACAGCTGAATATTTTCTTTCAGGTTACTGCTTATATCATTTATATACAAATTAAACAGCAATGGTCCCAGCACTGAACCTTGCAGCACACTGCTAGTCACCTGTTTTCATCTCAATTCTGCCTCTGCAGATATCTGTCCAGCAGCAGCCATCCTCTTATCCACTTAACCAGTGTCATATCCATCCCTATTTGTTCTAATTTGTATAACAGAGTTCCATGTGATATTCTGTCAAATGCCTTTGCAAAATCATCATGTAGCCATTTCCTTTATCCAACTCGTTAAAGCCTCATATAGTATCATATTTTTTCTACGCATTCTTGAATTCTCTTTTTGACCAATTTTTCTAGTACTTTTACCACCATGCCTAAGATACTGAGTGGTCTATTATTTGCTACTGAATTCTTAGAACCTTCCTTATGCAAAGGAATTATTTTTCCCCTCTTTCCGCTCCCTTGGAACTCTACCAGAGCTGAGACTTAAATTAAAGAGCCTAGTCAAAGGCATTGCGAGTTTCCTTTCATATTCTTGCAAAACCCTGATATCCTATCTAATCCCACAGCTGTATCTACATTGAGATTCTGCAATATCCTAAGAACCTCCAGTTCAATCACCTCTGTTCCTACATAAGTATCTGTCACATATGTTAAAGCAGTTACATCACTAGGATGATATATCCTTGCTAAGTGGTCACTCAGTAACTCAACTATTTTATCCGCTTCTGTCTTCTCGTGATCATTATAACTCATTACGGTTAATCTTCTGTGGTCATTCTTTTTCTTATTTGCCTTATAACGAAAGAAATTCGCGTCATCAGAATTCAAGGGGGGGCAGAGCCACCTTTTGAGTTTTCAAAATTTGAGTCATCAGAATTCAAGGGGGGGGGCAGAGCCACCTTTTGAGTTTTCAAAATTCGAGTCATCAGAATTCAAGGGGGGGGGGGCAGAGCCACCTTTTGAGTTTTCAAAATTCGAGTCATCAGAATTCAAGGAGAACCGGTCTACCAGTTCGGAACTCGGGGGTAAACCCCCCCCCCCCCTTTCGAGTCATCAGAATTCAAGGAGAACCAGCCAGTTCCACCCCCCCCCCCCCAGTGTGCGTGTGTGTGTGTGTGTGTGCAGAAAGTTTTTTACGTTGTGTTTTTTACTATATGTTAAAGATACCAAGAAATTTTATAAACTTGGTTTTAATCTTTTGCACCTGAAGTATTTTCAGGTCTGAGACAACTCGTGGTAAAGGTGGCATAAGTTCTGATCACTTGCTTAAGTATCCCATAATACAAAACACATATCCTTACAGACATGTATAATGCTATGTATTATACATGTCTGTAAGGATCACTATCTAGACCGGTTTCGACCTTTATTGAGGTATCTTTAACGTATAGTACACCCAAGGTAAAAAACTTTCTACATCTTTCTCTCATCCTGAGATTTTTATTTAATAATGTTTTAGCACCTTTGTGGCAACTCGTATAGGTAAATATAAGTTCTGCATTACTTCAACCTGGGTATTACCACCTCTGGGTCTGGCTCCCACTGATGAGACCTCAATAAAGGTTGAAACCGGTCTGGGTAGTGACCCTTTCTATAATATATAGCATTATACATGTCCGTAAGGATATGTGCTTTGTATTATGAGATACTTAAGCAAGTGATCAGAGCTTATTCCACCTTTACCACGAGTTGCCTCAGACCTGAAAATACTTCAGGTGCAAACTTGGCTTACTTGCTTGCTTATCTTTAACATATATATGATACTTTAGAATTTTCTTGATGACAGTCTTGATTGCTATGTCTGGTAACCATTTAAAAAAAAGAAAAAATGCAGCTGTTTTCTTTCTGGCATTTCAGTTTCAAAAGTGCAGGTTTCTGTCTCTTCTTCCAATGATGTGTATTTGGTGTTTGTGATACCTAACTTTCTCATAATGCTAATTTGTAATCAAATTAGCTCTTCACTGTTGCATTCATAGCATTCACAAAGTAAGCACATTGTGTTGCAGTAGAAGACAAAATTTTATTCTGTTTTCTTCCTTAATGTTTATTTTCTTTGATCTTTTGGCATTTTATTAGTCTCCAAACAAAATTACAATAAAAGTAAAAATCCAACTTAACTAAACAATTTCAAAGCCAATTTAAAAAATATTTAAGTGATAACTTACTTGGCTGAACTAATAATATTTCTCTTTTGGGGTCACTTTAAATCAATTGCAATACATCCAGTTAAATAATTATCCACACTAAGCAATGCCCATATCACTGAAGCAACCTAAGTTTTTGTTGACATAGTCTGTGCCAAGGGTGTAATGAGTTCTAGAGTATGAGAGCATGTGCAGAATGATATTTGAATGAACAATATATGAATTAGAAGATACATGTAAACGGTCACACTATCGAAAAAGACCACTACTTCCCCTCACCTGACCTAGTTGAAGAATTGTAAATGTAATTTTGAATTATTATTTATTCTCTTATATTATGTAGCACTATAATGTGTGCATTATAGTACTATAACATGTATATGAGTTAGTACTAAATAGGCATTAACAAAATAAGAAAACATCGTTAAACCAAATATTCCGATCATCATTTTTTTTTCTCTTTCCCTTTTAGGTGTTAAAAGGCCATGATGACCATGTGATTACTTGTCTTCAGTTTTCTGGTAATAGAATTGTGAGTGGCTCTGATGACAACACGCTCAAAGTCTGGTCAGCTAATACTGGAAAAGTAAGTGATTAATCAGTTGTATTTCTTGTAGCCTTTAATTTTTGTCTTTCTTGTCAACATATCTTCAGGTTAATTCATTTGAATATGTCTTGTTTTATACATGCATATATCCCTCCTATACTTTTCAGGACTTATGAGATCTTCCTTCCAGAAATTATTCCTTGACTTATATGCATACCAAACTATTCTCATGGTTAATCATGTTGATTTTCAAAAAGAAATTGAAATGCAGCCATTCTTGAATAATTCATTATTAGTTTTTCCCAGTGACATTTGAAATATTATAATAATAGATAATAACAAAAGAAAAACATAATTTTTTTTTTTTAATAAATGCCCTGGTTGGCCGAGTGGTTAGTGTATCTGCTCTCCAGCCAAAAGGCTGCGGGTTCGAATCCTGCCGTGGGCATGAGTGTTTGTGAATGTCTGTGAAATGGTTGGTTGTAGATGGCATTTGTGTAGATGATGAAGGCAGTTGCGGTTGGTGGAGAGTTGTGGAGTAGGTGCCCTCCCTCGATAAGTCTTTGGACTTCCTGGAGGTGTCGTGGAATAATAATAATAATAATAAACAGAATATTTAGTCATGTCCCATGACCATTTTCAGACTAGCTTTTAAAGAGGACAGTAACAATTAAATTACAATTAATACTATTAATTAAATTCAGCAAATAAATAAGAGCTTCACATCTCTCTCTCTCTCTCTCTCTTTATATATAGTCTTGCAATTAAAAAACAGCATTTATATAATACTGGGTTAGAAATAAAACATTAGAGATAACCGGGTTAGAAATAAAACACTCAATCAAAGACTGGAGGACCACAGATATGGGAGTTCTGAGAAAGATTAATGGAGTGAACAGGTAGCATCAATTGCAGCATTGTGTTAAAATGAGAATATTAGGAAAGAACCTGACAATGTTAGCAGAGCTAATATGGTTGCTTAAACAGAATGGAAGAGGAAAGATTAGCAAAGCAAGTGTTCTTTGCCAGATTGGCAGGAAAAAGACCCAGAGGATTACCAAGATCTAGGTGGATTGATACAGTAAAAAGTGCAATAAAAGAGGGAAATATGAGATCTGATAATGTTAGTCTTGACAGATAACAGATTAATTTAAAGGAAAATTATTGATGGAAGTTGCAGTGGTGTGACCTTTTCAGTAGTACTATCATCAGTGGCAGCTTGTACATAAGCACTGTGACACTGAGCACCTCCTAAGGAAAAACAAAGAAATTAAATTTTGTTTGTGTTTATAAATAATAACAATGCTTACAACATTATATAAATGCAATGCGACATGTTAAAGGTTACAGCTTATGTTTCAACATTGATTGAATAGTTAATAATGGGTGTTGTTCGATTAATGCTTTAGATTATGAAACAAATGCACTGATCTAACGCAGTGTCAGAATTATCACGTTTGGTCAGTTGCGGCTAGACTCGCCGATATTCGTTTGCACTTGTTACTGCACGTAACATGTGAATCTGACACTTCTCGACGAGCAGTGTCACTACAGATAAATTGTATGCTTGCGTGCATTATTTCTGAGATACAAAACTTTTATTATTGGTGTGTGTTTGTGGTGAGGGTGAAATATTTTTGGTAAATCTTATTTTATTCTGTTAAAATAACATATAATTATTTATTATAGGTACAAGGCTGAATTATGATGATTGTCACTGTTGAAAATATGAAAAGAATTATATTTTCTCAATTATCGTTACATGATAAAATAGAAATAAAAAATAAAGGTCGTCCTACTCCAGATATTATTATTAGCCAGGAAGGAATAAGTAAAAATAAAAAATACATCAGGTCTTTTAACAGTGAGTGGTATCAAAAAATTAAATGGCTTTGTGGTTGCGAAACTAGAAATGCTTTATTTTGTATATCCAGCACCCCACTTAAAATTTTCACTCTCCACCATTGACTATCATAATATCCTGTACACCCCTTGAGGATATATGTCAGGAATTTGATGATGATGATTTATCATGCTCAAAGAAATGAATAGTCTTGGTGGTCTTTAAGCATACCATAGCCAGCCTACTAGTTTGCCCATAATATGAAAGATCACGCAAGTGTGGAACCTGATACCCCTGAATGGAATGTGGCTGTTTTACAGTCAAAGTAGTTAAGACAGTGACCGGTGTATTATATCTGCATGTGTTCTGGTTAGTTTGTCTATTTTGCAAGATGAAAAATTCAATCAAAACTTCCTAGTCTCATTATGAGACTAACTCCACTCATATGAAAAAATTGTTATAAATTAAAGATACCAAAAAATACTTGGTTTAATCCTTTATCCAAGTGTAAGCAAACAAAGTTTATGCCAAGTCAAAAAAATTTGCAACAACATTGTAAAGGTTCTTTGTGTCTTTGATAGGATTCAGACCTACATCTTTCAAAAACAACATTGTCAATACTGACTGATTGGGAAACAGTAAACAGTGATCTTTTGAAGAGAGCAGAAACTTTGCGAACTTTTAGACAGGATGGAAGGAGACCCTGTAGATTTTCCATACATGGAAGCCTGAAGAAGTTTCCTAATAAACTCTTGACATAAAGAATGAAACCTAGACATGTCCAATTATCCATGTTGGAATTGAGGGCTTCATTCTCCATTCTTTTTTAAAATTCCCACCCAATATTCAAGCCATGGTTTTCAGGGAGTGGGGGGGAGACAAGGAGTCAAATAAAAAAAAAATTTTAAAAAATCTTATTGTAAGCAGTTTGAGACAAAAATTCTGCATTCATGGCCCACACTGAAGTCTTCAACACATGAAAAACCAATAGCAAAACAAAACATTAGCAGATTTGATGACTTTTCACTCAAAAATTCTCTTCAGCTTCTGTCTCATAGACAGTTTTCACATTGTCTCTTCTGCAAATATTTCCTTGGATTCTGTTCAGCAGACCTAGCATCCATCCTTTCCTCTCCAGTGCCATTTCTGCTAAACCTACAGCAACATGAACAACAGCTGTCCAGTACCCTTTTTACAGTTAAACTGCTGACTCACTGAATTTACTACTCCTATTCCACTTTCACTCCATCTATCTCAGTTATTTCAAATAGCCTTCCCTATAAATTATTCTATATACCTCAGTTCTGTGGAATGGCTTTCCTCGTGAATTATTCTTCAACTTCCAGCTCTTCAAGAAGAATATCAACTAATTACTTTGCTCTTGACCCCACCCAATGAATGCATTTATCTATACGCCTTTCAGTCTCTTGTGAGTGTGGGATGCAGGTGTTCCAAGTGAATAATTAAGCATACTGTAACTGGCTCTCATCCAAAATTCCATTTTTTCTTACAGCTTATACTAAAGCCTGGAATAGCTGCATGAAAATATCAATTCATTCAAAACAGATATTGAAAGAGAGCTAAAAGTAAGAAACTTGCATTCTTCACAGCTTGTAGCCATACGTGGGTGGTCTGAAAAGTTCTTGGCCCAACAATGAAAAAACAAATTTATAATTTCAAAATTATTTTTATTTTTCAACATAATCTCCCTTAAGACTAATACATTTATTCTAGCGATGCTCCGGTGCCATTATCCCTGTAGTGGTTCTTAGTAAGATCTGCAAAATATTCCTCTACAGCTGCAATCACCTCTTGGTTCGAAGAAAAACGCTGACCAGCATTTAGTTAGTCAAAGAAAGAGTTTAATTTTGGGAAGAGATAGAAGTCAGAGGGAGCCAAATGTGGAGAATAGGGTGGATGTTCCAACAATTCATAGCGTAGATCCCATAATTTTCCCATTGCCAAAACACCTTTGTGGGCATGGGCATTGTCCTGATGAAAGATGATTTTTTTTCTTCTGCAAACCGGGTCTTTTCTCATGAAAAAATTATTTCAAGATATTAATTCAAGATAATTAATAAATTATCTTGAAATACCGATGCCATGACCTTGTCTTCTTTGGTGCTTCTGTCCACTGTTTTGACTGCTGTTTGGATTCTGGTGTGTACTGGTGAATCCAAGTCTCGTCCATAGTAATAAATCGACACACAAAATCAGTTTTATTCTTGTTAACATGATCCAAGCATTGTTTAGAGATTTTCATGCGAGTGTGTTTTTGATCAGCACAGCACCCATCTTGCGCAGAGCTTTTTCATTTGCAATTCTTCATGCAAAATATATCCTACGCATTCTTTTGAAATGCCTATAGTCTCAGCAATTTCACTCACTTTAACTCACTGGTCATCCAATACCATATCGTGCATTTGATCAATGATTTCTGGTGTTACACTTTTTGGACATCTTTCACATGAATCATCTTCAAGGCTGGTACCACCAGGCCATGTTTAAACTGGGCAGCAAATTTCTTAATTGTCAAAAACGAAGAGGAAGAGTGCCCATAGAATTTTATTTTTATGAACTTCGAATGAATTTCTTTTGGCGTTAAACCTTCTTTTACAAAGAATTTTATAACCACACGATACTCGATTTATCCATTTCAAGGGATACAGACAATGCTTTTGCTTCCGAAGCTATATAAAAAATACTACTTGATAGAATGACTTGCAATTTCACATGGATGCTTATGACAGATGTACCAACTTAGAAAGAAAAAAAATCATGCCGATAGTGTTGCTATCTATGGTCGAGGCCATGAACTTTTCAGACCACCCTCGTAACTCTGTCGAACATTGCTCTCACTCATGTTACACTCAGATTGTTCTGTTGCATCATTACCTACAGAAAAAGCCAACCTCCTTGCTCTTTACTTTCTCCTTTAATTCCAGCACAGTTGACTGTTCTCCCCTCCCCTCCCCCAGTCTTTCCAAATACTCAGTTTATTCTTTGATCTTTTCTCAGAAAGTGATGGAGAGTTTTGTCTATGTTGGATACTAAAAAGCCTTCTGTTGTCAATACCATTCTAATCCTTTATAAAGACTTCAAGGTTGGTTTATTGGTAGAGCCTCTGCTACTAATGGCTCATGCAAAAAGTTAAGCAAGTTTGAGCACGGTTAGTAGTTGGAAGGAGTTCAATGCTGTTGGCACACTCTCCATCGATGAGTCTTTGGACTCCCTGGAGGTGTCACATAATAATAATAATGATAAGTTAGCTAAATGAAAATGGCAAGGTTGTCCTCCTGTAAACTTGGGTTTTCATTCTACATGACAAGCAAATCCAGCAGAAAAACATGCACAATTAGCAGCTCAGTGTAGTGAAACCCTAGGGAACTAGAGAAATCATTTGATATAGCATAAGGTTCACTGTAGTGAATTGGGGGGTCCCTTTCACTCCATTCCCAGGAAACAATGGAAATGGCAAGAAACAACAGAAAGGTGATGGTGGGAAATAACAAAGGAAATGTTAAAGAAATCTACAGTCTCACAAAGGATTGGTATGAACCATACATAAAGCACAGAAAACAACAATGCAAAAAAATACAAATACAAACAATAATAGGAGACATGAAGAGTCTTCTTCTTTGGTGCATCAATCCGAAAATTGGTGAATATAGCAGCACATCACAACATCCTGTCTCGTGACTTCCTTTTTATCTCTTCATAACTCTTAGCGCCAGTTAGCATCATTATGTTATTTATATATGAAATTCTTGGTCTGCCTCGTGGCCTCTTTCCTTCTAAGTCCCCTCCATTATTTCTGTAATCAGTCCCCCATGCCTCAAATGGTGTCCAATTAGGCTTTTTCTTCTCTTATTAGTGTGTTTCATTAATGACTGCTCTTCATGTATTCAGAACTTCTTCATTACTTTTCTGTCCAACTAATTTTCATCATCTTTCTCCAGCACCAAATTTCAAATGTCTCCAATTTTTTCATGTCTTGTTTTGTTAGAGTCCAGGCCTCACAACCATATAATGCAATGCTCCATATGTATGTTTTCACTAGCCTTTTTTTGAGCTGGATGCTAAGTCCTTTACATGAAGAGTATCAAATTATAAAAATGAAACTCTAGAATGAATGTTTCAGTTTTGAAATGCCAGTGTAGCTCAAATTAATATCCTTTGATTTTAACTTTGATTGATGTGACTGTATAAACATTCACATCAATCCTGCATTAGCCAGCCTCGTGGTGGTAGATTTGTACAACTAGTCACCTGAGATAAACACTTGTCACCTTCCTCTTGGAGGTGACCAACTATCAGGTTGACTGTCTAAGTTTTCAGATTATTTTTGATTTTAATGACACAAATATGAAGATTTTGGGTAAATAACATTTTAAAATTTAAAATGTTAATTCTGGATTTTAATTTTTATAATTTCATACTCTTTTAGTTCTTCCATTATTGTTTACAGTTGTACTATTTTTTATGCTGTTTTGTGGTTTTTATGTGTTATTCTTGCAATTTCTTTGTTCTGTTTTTTGCTATTTTCTTTGTTTACTGATATCAGCTGCTGTTTTCTTCTTTCTTTTATATATACCAGTTTATATACAAAATGTGAATAAATTTTATGCAGTACTTTCCACAGGGTTACTCCAACAATGGCCTTTGGTTGTAAATAACTGGGTTTGAACCCTACCTAGAATGTGAAGAACCTTTAGCAGAGCTTTTCTGAAAAGTTGAAGATGAATTAGCCAGTCTCATTCAAAGGTGGCAGAGTTTTTCATCCCACAAATAGGGACAAACCGGCCAGAAAAACACGTACAACTGACAGCCGTAATATACTGTGCAAATAGGATAAACTGCCTATCAGAGCATTAATTATGTTTCAAAGAAGCCAAGTTACTTTGCTTTGGTAACCGATGAGTCTAATGCACAATGGGAATTGTGATGGGGATAAATCCTTACCATAGGGGTATTGATTAATTTTTCTCACCTTCTCTCTTTCTAAAGTTAAAGAGAGAACCATCAACACTCAACTTCTACACTAAATCAAGGGCATTGAACTATTAATACCCCTGTCAATCAATAGCAAGCATATCCGCCACAAAAGTATAACTTCCCTAGTTGGAGGAAATGCCAACTAGACCTCTAGGTGGTAGATGTCTTTCATCACCCAGTGACCACCGTGCTTATTAGAGACTTGAAGTGGCTGCAACCATCTTTGGTCACTACAGTAGGGGTTTCGGTTTCTGTCCCCACCTTGCCCCTACACTCTTTCCACATGCAGTGAGAGCAATACCCTCAGTGACATACCAATCTCGCTGCAGGGGACTCAGATCCTCCTTCTCCATTTGAAGGTATACCAGTAAAGCAGTTTTGTGGGCTGGTTGCTGTTTAGTACACAAGACTGAACCAGTTAGTAACGAATCTAGAGGCTTCCTGATCAGCTTGCATCAAATCCTGCAGCCACATATTTTGCCAGTTCATGACCAGAAGGAGAACCAAATACTCTGGCTGCAGGAGGAACTGTTGAGGCCATGTATGGACAGGAGACAGAGTTCCCTCTGGGTGGGCAGTATATTTGCAAGTCTCACCTCTCACTGCATGCCCACACTTCCTTTTTCTCTCTTCCTCACCAAATACAATGGATCACAACCCAAAGAAATGGAACACATAAATTTTCTCACAAAAAAAGGTAAAAAAACATTTACAAAATCCAACCAAAAAATCATAAAAAAACACAGAAATTCAACCAATCAACCCACCAACATTGGCTTTTGCCAAAAAAAAAAAAAAAAGTTTCCACATTTACTTAATCAACATCCATGGCCTAAACAGCAGTATAAATGATGTGCACTACCAGCTACAGTCATCTAAAACCAGAATTACTATTCTTATAAGAACCCTAAATAGCAACCTCAACAACCATTATCCACCTCAGGTACTCAAACTACACATTACACAGTTCTTTCCCCACAAGGGCAGCACTTGTGCCATCATCAGAACTGACATATCATGCCAGAGATTGCAGAATCTCGAATCCCCGCTATTTGATCTGCTTTGGTTCAGAATTTCCCTATCAAATCAACTTGCCATATTCATATGCTCCCTCTATCACTCTCCAATCTCTATTAACTGTTCTGACATCTTCAAAAAAAACATTTAAATCTCTCTCTCTCTCTCTAAAGCTAGACTTTCTGCAGTTGAATTATCCCAATAGTGAGATCCTTCTTGGGGACTTCAATGTCCACAACTCATATTGGCTTCCCTTCTCCAGTTTCACTGGTCAAGCAGACAAGGATGCCAAGGTGTTTGCCATCAGCAATGACCTATTCACAGATCATCAGTCTTCCTACCCAGAATTCCTGACACTCTCAACCCTCTCCAATTTGCCAACATACTTAACCTCTTCCTAAGAACCCCCCCCCTTCCAAGTATACTGTGGTTGTCAGTTCACAACCTCATACAAGTATCTTGTGCTACAGAACAACTTTCACTTACCAGTTCACATCCTTTGGCATTACAAGGATGCCAAATGCAACAACTTTCATGACTTCTATTCCTCCTTCCCATGGTCCAGCTTCTGTGTCAGATCTTCTGATCCAAACACCTGCTCAGATCGAATAACAGAAATCATCCTCACAGGAATGAAGGCTTTCCACTTATTCCACTCCACATTCTCAGTCGCCATCCAAGCCTTGGTTCTCAAAAAAAGTGTGCCAACAGTAAAAGAAAAGACCTCTGCATACAACAAATGGCCAAAGACTAGAACTCAGCTGCTCACTCTGCTAGAAGCTCACAAGTTGTAAACGAATCATCAAGTCCAAATCAGACTTTGAAAGGGCCAAATACTGCAAATTTGCCTCTTTCCCAAATAGCTCTTGATCCTTGTGGTCCCTTGCCAAGACCATTGGGTGCAATTTCTGCCCACCTAGGTTTTCACCACTCTCACATCCAGATGGTATTGTAGTTACCTCACCTAAAGACAAGACTGGTTTACTGGCATCACTCCTCTCTTCTAATATCTGCATCAATGACCCAGGCAAATTCTCTCCACTCTACCAAGAATGGCTCTCTCTCTGTGTGTCACCTCTAGGAGATCAGAACAGATCCTTTGGATTTCTTTTTTTGCCAAAAATAGATCCAAAGAATCCTTAATAATCTGAATACAAACAAGGCATCTAGTCCTGATGATATCCCATCTATTGTTTTTTTAAAAAAAAAAATTGTGATATACAACTGATCTTCTTGCACTACTATCCATAGCTCTGTTGATGACAGTATGCTTCATTTCTCCTTTTCATTTAAAAAAACCTTGTAGTACTCAAATATTAGAATTCTCAAGATCCACCGCTACCAATGACCTGAACTCTGATCTCCTAGCTATATTCCAATGGGGGAAAGACATCTTTGTGGACTTCACTGCCACCAAAACTCAGTCCTGCCTGATCTCTTGCAAGAAAGAGCTTGATCCCTCTCCTTTACTTTCAGTGATACTGAGATATCCAAACACAATCAAGTTTCTCTTCTTGGACTGACCTGCACCTCCAATCTTTCCTGGCACAACCGCATTTCACTATAGCTTCTGCAGCTGCCAAAAAACTTGGTGTACTTTTTCGCACAATACACTGCTTCACAGCTGCTAACTCTATACAAATCCAAAATCCACCCAACAATGGAATATTGCTCCCATATTTGGGATGGTGCACCAAAATTCTCACTAAGATTGTTTGATTCTATCCAGAAGAGGGCAATCTGGCTAATAACAATCCTTCTCTCAGACATTCAGTTTTTGCCTTGTGCTCTGCTGAATTGGCCACTATTATTCCTCCACTCTCCTCCAAAATCATTAGAACAAGAGCCACCAACACTCTTTTACAGTCCATCTTGAAACTCACCAAACCACCTTCACTGCCTCTTCTTTCATTCCATCTACTTATATTCTTTGGAACAGTCTCTCCCACTATTCCTTCCCTAAAGATTATAACCTTCAGCTGTTCAAACACAATGCAAACAGATTCATCCTTTCTTCTATTTTTTTTATCCACACTCAGCACTAATATTCTATAGGTTTTGTGGCCTTTTGTGTGTGTGGATCAGATAAACACACAAACTATTTTTTATTCTTACTCTTGATAGTACCCAAATTGTGAAAATGCTTAAAAAAAGCTGATGCTGAAAAGGAATCAAATATGATAAAGGGGACATGAAAATTGAAGATAAAGATATTCTAGATGTATGCAATTACTCTGAAAGATTGCTAAATCAAATGAGCAGTGAGAGATCAGTGATAGAAAATATTCACGAGGAATGCAGTCAGGAGTACACATTAATACTTGAGGTAGAAAAAGGTCACCAAAAAATTACTAATTATATGAAGAGCCAAAGGCTTCAATTCGGCGACATGAACTTATTTAGGTTAAGGGATATTACATCCCATATTGTTTCATAGCCGAATAAGAAACTCAAAGAGTTTCATGCCGAATATAGAAACTATATAAAGTTCGGCGATTCCAAGCGTAAGCAAATACCTGGATAGTGCAACACTGAGGCAACTCATAGTAAGGGTGGAGCAAGCTCCGATCACTATTCTTGGTATTTACCCATAATGTGAAACCCAGCTCCTAGGAGCTGTATTACTGTTCTACATTATGAGAGAAGGTCACTACCCAGACCGGTTTCAACCTTTATTGGGGTCTCATCAGTGAGTAGGTAGACCTAGGTAATACCAAGTTTGTAGCGAACAGACCGGTCTGCGTAGTGACCTTATCTCATAATGTAGAACAGTAATACAGCTCCTAGGAGCTGGGTTTCACATTATGGGTAAATACCAAGAATAGTGATCAGAGCTTGCTCTACCCTTACTATGAGTTGCCTCAGTGTTGCACTACCAAATGAGTCAGTTGTTGCACTATCCAGGCACGCTTGGACTCGCCGAACGTTATATAGTTCTTTATTTACTATTTACTATTATTATTTACTATTATTACGGGCAACTCCAGGGAGTCATTAGACTCATCGAGGGAGGCCCCAAATCATATTCATCACAACTATTTGACATTCATACAGTACCTATCATACCTCTCCTTAAACTCATTCACTGTCACAGCATCCACCACAGACTCAGGGAGCGCATTCCACTCATTCACTACTCTAAAAGTAAAGAACCCAGCTCTAACACCTTTACTAACCACACTTTTGCCCAGTTTCCATGGATGTCCCCTAGTCCTCCCACAACCAGCCCTGTTCTCAAAAATATCTTCTGAATTAATTTTATAGAAACCCTTCAGTAATTTGAATGTCTCAATCATATCTCCCCTCCTCTGCCTATCAACCAATTTTTGCAACCCACAAATCCTCAACCTGTTCTCATATGGTTCATTCCACAGACCTGCTATCATCTTGGTCACTCGCCTCTGGATCCTCTCCACCTCCTCCCCATCAAGAAGAAACCTAGATGACCAAATCTGAGCACAGTAGTCTAGATGGGGTCTTATCAAGGCTCGATACAGAGGAACAATAACCTGCTTGTCTCTGCTTGTCAACGTATTCTTCAGCAACCAAGTGATTTGATGAGCTGATTTGGCCACTTTTGCAATGTGTCCCCTAAATTTCAATTCCTTATCTACCAACACTCCTAAATCTCGTGCCTCATCAATTTCCTGGAGCACGGTTCCACCAATGCAGTAAACTGCCTCCAATCTTTTCACCCCAAAATGCATAACCTTACATTTTGCCACATTAAACTGACATCCATTCTCCTTAGCCCAGACCTCCAATCTATCCAAATCATCCTGCAAAAATTTGACGTCATCTGCATTCACTATTGCCCTACCCAACTTCGCATCATCCGCAAACAAATGAACTGTTCCTCTCAGATCCTTTCCTATATCATTTATGAACAAATTAAACAGCAGTGGTCCAAGAACAGATCCTTGTGGCACACCACTAGTCACAGGCCGTCTTGTGGACTCTACTCCTGAGTAAACCACTCTCTGATATCTCTCCGTCAACCACCCTCCTATCCATCTCACCAACCCTATGTCCATCCCCATATGCCCCAATTTACTGATTAGAATTCCATGTGGTATCCTGTCAAAGGCCTTGGCAAGGTCCAGTAGAATCACCGTAAACCCATTACCCTTATCCAGTTCAGCCGTCACTGTGTTATAATATGTGAGCAAGTTACTGAGGCATGACCTACCCTTCACAAAACCATGCTGTCCCCGATACAGTATCCCATTTTCTTCTATCCAATCTTGTATTTTCCTCTTGACTATTTTCTCTAAGACCTTGATAATGATTCCTGTTATGCTGATTGGCCGGTAATTTTCAACAGCAGCCTTGGAACCACCTTTGTGCAGTGGAACTATTTTCCCCTCTTTCCACCCCCTTGGGACTGACCCAGTCCTCAGGCTCAAATTAAACAAAATGGTCAAGGGCACTGACAATTCTTTGGCCGCTTCACGTACGACACGAGCTGGTATACCATCCAATCCCACAGATGTATTGACATTGAGGTTCTGTAATAGACTAGTTACCTCTACTTCATTCATCACAATTCCAGTATAAGCTGTTGGTTCTTCCATTCCTGCAAAGTCACCACCTGGGTGATATACTCTTGCAAAGTGCTCGCTCAGTAATTCCACAATATCAACTGATTCAGTTACCTCCCTACCCTCAGCATTTTTTAAGATCATTCTACCATGAGCATTTTTCCTTTTACTTGCAACATATTGAAAAAACTGTTTGGGATTCTCTTTAGCCTGCGTGGCCAATTTCCTTTCGTAATCTGCTTTTGCTTTTCTTACCACCCTTGTTACCATCCTGGCCTGAGCTTTATACTGTTCCTGCGCCTGATGGTCACCCTTCTCCTTAAAATTCCTCCACAATTGTTTCTTTTTTTTGCAGCTCAAGCTTAATAGTGTTATCCATCCATTTAACCCCTAATTGATTTATTATTCGGACTCTTGGTATACAGTCAACCATTGCCTCCTGCAAACAGTTCTTAACCACCTCCCATGCACTATCAACATCCAGCCCTTGCAGTTTTACATGCCATATTCAGCATGAAACTCTTTGAGTTTCTTATTCGGCTATGAAACAATATGGGATGTAATATCCCTTAACTTAAATAAGTTCATGTCGCCGAATTGAAGCCTTTGGCAATTCTTATAGTAGGGTATGTAAGTTCTGTTCGCTACAAACTTGGTATTACCTAGGTCTGCCTACTCACTGATGAGACCTCAATAAAGGTTGAAACCGGTCTGGGTAGTGACCTTCTCTCATAATGTAGAACAGTAATACAGCTCCTAGGAGCTCAGTTTCACATTATGGGTAAATACCAAGAATAGCGATTGGAGCTTGCTCCACCCTTACTATGAGTTGCTTCAGTGTTGCACTACCAAATGGTCAGTTGTTGCACTATCCAGGTATTTGCTTACGCTTGGACTCACCGAACTTTATATAGTTTCTACATTTGACATGAAACTCTTTGAGATTCTTATTCAGCTATGAAACAATATGGGATGTAATATCCCTTAACTTAAATAAGGTCACCAAAAAGCCAAAATGTGGAAAGATACCTGGAGTAGATGATTGAGAAATGCTCAGATATGGAGACAAAAGTTTTACAGTGGCTGCACTATTCAGAAGGCCTGCTTAGAAGGTGAAAGGGAAACTGAATGTGAAAATTACAAGAAATATCCTTACCAAGTCATTTGAGAACAAGTGTTCCAGGTGGATTTATGCAAACATACTTTGAGAAGAGGCTAAGAAAAATTGTGGAAGGCAAAATTGGAGAAGAACAAGCTGGGCCAAATAAAGGTTAGGATCAGATCTCCATTTTAAGACAAGTAGAGACAACATGGGAATATAAGAAGTAATCTGTATATGTTTGTAGATGTTGAAAATTGCATTATTAAGGTGCTATTTTTAACACTATAATTTATAACACTATAATTATATGGTGCACACAGAATATTATAACAAGCAATAGTCTACATTTGAGTTCCAAGGCAGCTGTTAAAATTTAAAAGATGTCCAAGAGATGGTTTTGTGTACAAACATCCATACGTTATTCACCTGTATGGATGATATTATGAAGTGTTATTAGTTGCATTCGACCTGATATCGAAATGGATATGGTAATATCATCCCTTTACTTTATGTAAGCATACAGTAAAATATTTCTGCCAAATAATTAGACTCAATTTTTAGTGTAGATGACATTAAATATGGAAATAGACAGTAAAAAGAAAGAAATCTGGTATGGGGTGGAGGCTATTTGAATAAATTTTTATGGAATATGAGAGAAATTAGTTAAAGCACTAAACTAGCTGTATACAAAACAGTGTGCAAACCAGTTTTAACATATGGATCTGAGAACTGGGTTAGAAATAAAATAATTGATCAAAGATGGGAACAGATATGAGAGTTCTGAGAAAAATTAGGGGAGTGAACAGATGGAATCAATATGGGATGTAATATCCCTTAAGTGACCAAAATTCTGTTTAAGTGACCAAGTATGGTCACTTAAACAGAATGGAAAGGTTATTTTAAAAAAAGGTGTTTGATGCCAAATACATCATCATCATCATCATCAAATTCCTGCCATGTACCCTCAAGGGGTGTACAGGATATGACAGTACTACATGAAAAAATTACATCATTACTAACTTCCTATCTACAATTTTCCTCCAAATCAGTCTGTTACTTGTCAAGACTCCAACATTATCAGATCTTATATTTCTATCGTCTAAGGCACTTTGTACCATATCAATCCACCTATATCTTGGTCTTCCTCTGGGTCGTTTTCCTGCCAACCTGGCAGAGAACACTTGTTTTGCTAATCTTTCCTCTCCCATTCTATTTAAGTGACCATACCATCTGAGATTAGCTCTGCTAACGCATTCCTGGATGCTGACAATGTCAAGTTCTTTCCTAATATCCTCATTTTTAATATGATATTGCCATTGATGCCATCTGTTCACGCCTCTAATCTTTCTCAGGACTCTCATATCTGCGGTCTCTAGTCTTTGGTCAAGTGTTTTACTTCTGACCCAGCTCTCAGATCCATAAGTTAAAATTGGTTTGAACACAGTCTTGTATACAGCTAATTTAGTGTTCCGACTAATTTCTTTCTTATTCCATATGAATTTATTCAATTGACTTCCCACGATACCAGCTTTGCTGATTCTGTTGTCTATTTCTATATTTAGTTTACCATCTTCAGTAAAAATTGTGCCTAAGTAGCTGAAATGTTTTACTTGTTCCACAGGTTCTCCATTCACAACACAGTTGACATTTTCAATGATTCTGCCTATTTTCATTGTCTTTGTCTTTTTATTGCTGACCTTCATACCATATCTATTACAACAGGTATTCAATTTAGTCAGAGAATCTTGCAGACTTGTAGCGGATTTATTTAGAAGATATAACATCATCCACATAAAGCAAAGAGCTGACATTAACATCTCCAATTTTGATATCAGGTTTAATACCACATTCCTTCATAATGTGATCCATATAGATAATGAATAACAGAGGGGATAATGTACATCCTTGTCTCACACCAGATTTAACATTAAACCATCTTCCTGTACTTCAATTCTAACTGCTGACTCACAACTCAAATAAAGACTAAGTATTGCTTGATATAATGCCCCATTGACACCATATAACTGCAGCGTATTGAATAGCTTCTCTCTTGGCACCTTGTCATATGCCTTTTCCAAATCGACAAAACTTAAATACAGATCTTTGTTATATTCCCATGCTTTCTCGACTATTTGTCGTAAAGTGAAGATCTGATCCTGACAGCCTCTATTTGGCCTGAATCCAGCTTGTTCTTCACCAAGCTTTTCTTCCACAATTCTTCTCACTGTTTCTCAAGTATACTTGCATAGATCTTGCCAGGAACACTCAGTAGGGAAATACCTCTGTAATTCTCACATTCAGTTTTATTTCCCTTTTTATATATGGGTACTATGAGCTCTACTCCAATCATTGGGAATTCGTCCCTCTGTCCAGGCTTTCTGAACTATGCAGTGCAGCCACTGTAAGACTCTTATACCACCATAATTCAGCATTTCTGGTCGAATATCATCTACTCCTGCTGCCTTTCCACATTTCAAGCCTTTGATGGCTTTTTCTACTTCAAGTATGGATATGTATTCCTGACTGCATGCCTGGTCAGTGTTTTTTATCACTGTGCTGTCATCACTGCTTGTTTCATTTAGCAGTTTTTCAAAGTAATTACTCCATACTTCAAGGATATCTTTTTCTCCTGTTTTCATTTCACCTTTATCATCTCTAATTCCTTTTACAGCACTCTTTCCTCCATTCCTAAGCTTCTTCAACAACCTCCAGAATATTTTGCCACCTTCTTGATATTTATTTTCTATATTCTTGCCAAAGTCCTCCCATGACTTTTGTTTAGCTAGTTTTACACACTGTTTAGCTTTCTTACATTTGTCTCTGTATTCTGTAAGAGTAAAAGCTGACTTATTTGCCAGGAACTTTTGATATGCTTTCTTCTTTTCCTTCACTGCCTCTTTAACTTCCTCTGTCCACCAGGGAGTTCTGATTTTTTTATCCTTGCACACAACCTCACCACATGCCTCTCTGGCAGAATCAATCAATGTTTCCTTCAGAGTTTGCCACTGAATCTCCAAGGTTTGATTCCTGTTCTCAAACTCTTTCATTTTCTTTTCAATAATATTTCTGTATTTTAGTCTACAGTTCACATCTGAGAGCTGCTTAACTTTTATTCGCTTTAAAACTTTCTTACATGTTATTCTTTTCAATATGAAATTCAATTTTATCCTGCTCAAGACTAAATAGTGATCACTTCCAATTTCAAATCCTCTGTACACTCTGGTGTCCTGCACCAGGGACATCACTATCAACAATAACATAGTCAATGAGACTTTTCTTATTCCTAGCCTCTTCTCTCCATGTGAATTTGTGCACATTTTTATGTTGGAACATGGTGTTAGTAATAACCAGTCCATGTCCTGAGCAGAAATCCAACAGATATTTGCCATTATTATTAGCTTTGCTCTTTTCTCCAAATTTTCCCAAAATATTTTTGTATGTCTCACAATCATTTCCTACTCTACTATTTAGATCCCCAACAAGGACCAACTTTTCCTTTTTCATTGTGTCAGTTGCTTTTTCTAAAGCCTCAAAAAATTCCTCCACTTCTACCTTAGTAGAACCTTCTGTGGGACCATAGGCACAAATAAGTCTCATTGTCCAGTTCCCCATTCTCATATTTGCCCACATTACTCTACTTGAGACTGACTGCCATTCAAGAAGATTAGCCTCGTATTTTGTGTTGAATACTATGGCTACTCCTTCTTTTCCTTGATTGTCATTGCCTGAATATAACATTTTGTATTTATTGCTCAGAAAGATCTCACCAGTTTTGGTCTTTTTTGTTTCAGTCACCCCTATTATGTCGATCTGGTACTTATCTAATTCCTCAGCTAGCTCCATTTCTTTGCCATTCAGGCTTCTTACGTTGATAGTACCGATCTTTAACTCTGGTGATGTTGAGTTGGGGTTTGTTTTCAGATTTGTTCCAGTAGCTGACTTTTCGCTGTTCGCCCTGGTTCCCTGGCGAAAACAACGGGGGCCTTGTTTAACCGGGCGACGCCCCAGCCGGCATGAAATTTTGTCATGTTGTACCATCATTTTTTATTTTGATTTAACCAATAAGAATACAATTTGGTCGGCTAAATCCCAAATTGCCAGCCCATCCTCGTTCGTTCAGTATCAAAGTAGATACCCAACAGGGTGCACCACGAGAAGGTGAGGATTGGACATTAGGTCAGAAGCCCTGGTCGGTTCTCCGCATTCCTTTAAGGGCTATGTGGAGGTCTCCTCTCAGTTATACAGCTTTGACCCTTAAGCACCCCTGATGCCAAATACAGCTGGAATAATACTCAGAAGACAACCAAGATCTATGTGGATTAATGTAGTTCCTGAGAAGGCCAAAATATAAGATATGACAATATTAGAATCCTGATCCTAACAGATAACAGACTGATTTGGAGTAAGATTGTCAATAAGATATTAATAATGAAATTTTTATCATAGTATCCTGTATACCTCCTGAGGGTACATATCAGGAATTTGATGATAAGGATTAAGTAGCCAAGACGTCTTCATATGACCAAAATATTTCAGATTTAGTTTTTAAAAAATTTTTGCTTTAGTTGAGTAGTTTCTAATTTAATTTATTTATTTTTTATATGTGAATTTCATACACAAAAGGGTGTAAATCTTTCATATATTTGGATGGGTTACTTAGATAATCTGGAAACCCTGCTTTAGAGACCAAACATAGAAGTTTTCAAGCTATTTCCATTCTCCTATTATAATATACAACATTTGTTTTCAGTTATATTATACACAAGCAAATGCTTGGGTATGATTTAGTAATTTAGTATAGCAAATATAATTTCTTGTATATTATATTTTAGCATGCCAAACAAACAAAAAAAAAAACTTTTAAGAAATATTTACAGAAAGGTGATTAGTTCAAAAATGTAGCATGTACATAAATGGAAGTGTGGATTTTTTTTTATGAAGTTCAGTCAAGTGATAAAAAGGCTGGTCTAAACGGTCTAAACCTGTTATTAATAATCTATTGATTCCAGTAGCAATGTTCTGAATAGTAAATTCTGATTATTGTTAACAGACATACAAATACAGTCACTTATTCTACTTCTTGTGATCAGTGTTGCTCACTAAATGATTTTTTCTTATTTAGTGTCTTCGCACTCTGGTTGGACATACTGGGGGTGTATGGTCTTCCCAAATGTCTGGCAATATCATCATTAGTGGGTCCACTGATCGAACTTTAAAGGTGTGGAATGCAGACACAGGACAGTGTATTCATACATTATATGGACATACATCAACTGTCAGGTGTATGCATCTTCATGGTAACAAGTATGTATATTATTAGTAATAATAGTATTGTTATTGTTTTGGCATTTGGAACTGCATGATTTCTATTAATTATCCAAATTCCTAAATTATCAATTTAGGTTACATGTAATACTTCTACTACTACTATTATATGTGTTTCACTTTTATGTTTGTGAAGGGGAAATCAGAGCACCCAGAAGAAAACCGTCTCCACAATTGAAGACTAATTCTATGTTGTATTATTGGGTGTGGGGGGTGGACAACATACAGTTGCTGGGGCCAAACCAATATGTGTAACATCATGATTTACCGTGTATATATACATATATATATATATATAGGTTGGCAGTTATAGCATATCTTCACCTGCAATTTTTAGATCTAAAAGTAATACATATAACAATACTGTTGTGTTCAACAATACATATAATCATTATTTATTGGTTTTTCTTGCTCTCAACTATTAATGATAGTCTAATTATTTCTTAAAGCTAACCTAAATTCCCTGTTACAAAGATCATTCCACATATTTTTAATCCTTACGGTAAAAAATTTACTTTTATGTTTGGCTGTAGTTCTCTGTGGTAATGGTTTTATTATTCCATACATGATAAAAGTGGACTAGCAGACCATAGACTCCACATCCTCACTCCTTCAAAAGTGAACGGCTATTCTATGAATCAGCATATGCTTTTCAGAACACAATTTAAATAAATTTTGCTGTAAAAAAAAAAAAAAAAAAAACTGAGAGGCTTGGAAGACTGTCATCCTCTGCTGCTACCATTATACTAATAACAGAAATCACTTACATAAAAAATATCTTGTAATTATTAGAGAATTTCTACTCTCTTTAACTACTTTAGTACCAAAAATGGTCAAGAAGCTTCAATGAAAATTCTGAGAACAGTTAACAAAATAAGTGCAAGTTAGATTATATGATGTTACCAACATGTGGAGAACATGATCTGTAATGCATTAGTCCAGTTTTAAAGCAAAAAAAGCAATTTACCAATTTAAAAAAAAATTAACACAATAGCAAAGAGTTATTAAACTTCTCAAAAGTGGGAAAGTCGTAGGTAGTCATTAATTTAAATTTGGTTGATGGATAAAAGCTTTCTTTATTCATATTCCTTATATTTTCTTTCTTTTAGAAAATGCATCTGTTGTAACACTTCTCTGTGAAGAAATGGCAAACCAAATTTATCAGACACAGAATTTAATCAATCTTGTTGCTCTCTCTTTAAGCATACCAACACAGATCTATCCATGTGCATTTATGCTAGAGCTATGCTGTATATTATACGCGTGGATAGGCTTATGTGTTCGTCAGACATGTTGTAATAGGTTTCACGGTATAAAAAGAACACAGATGGTTAAGAAAATAACTATTTATTAACTTAAAAGCTAATATTTCGCTGGTATTATATCCAGCATCTTCAGAGCACACAACACAAAGTTTGTTACAAAGGCAAGACAACCACAATCCGGTGTAACAGTGGGGACAGTATAAGTGATTTTTTTTTTTTAACCTAGATGGCGCCATATTAGGACTTTAGTCTTGTGTTGCACGCTGCAATCACTTATACTGTCCCCACTGTTACACCGGATTGTGGTTGTCTTGCCTTTGTAACAAACTTTGTGTTGTGTGCTCTGAAGATGCTGGATATAAAACCAGCGAAATATTAGCTTTTAAGTTAATAAATAGTTATTTTCTTAACCATCTGTGTTCTTTTTATACCGTGAAACCTATTACAATATGCTGTATATTCATTCATCTTCAAGGCCCACCTTTCCTAACTGGATTGTGGGGGACAGCAGCTGCAAGAGGAACTTCCAATGGTCATGATCCTCTGCCACCAAGCTCAGGTGTTCTGGTGGGACTCCCAAACATGTCCACCCAAGGTTTTGGATATAATCTATCCAGTGAGTCTTTGACCTTCCACTTGGTCTCCCACCCTCTGGCTTGGAAAAGAGGACCTGCTGGGGGAGCCTCTCTTGTGGCATTCTGACCAGGTGCCCGTACCAACGTACTGTGATCTTTCAACACGGAGAAGCAACGGTTGAGTATTGAGGGTTTCCCGAATTGCAGAGCTTCTGACTCTGTCGAGTCTTGTCAGCCCCGCAACCCCCTCGAAGGAACCTAATTTCAGCCGCTTGGATTCGTGTCCACATTCTTCCGGTCATTACCCAACTCTCATAACCATAGGTGAGGATGGGGACATAGGCTGTATTGAAGACAGCCAGCTTTGCCTATTGGCTTAACTCCCTCTTCAATACTACTGAACGGCCAAGTTCCCGCAATATTGTGCTTGCTGAGCCAATCTGAGTATCTAGCTCTTCGTCTCACTTTTCATCACTCATGAATATGGACCCAAGGTATTTAAACTTCTCCACCTGCCTCAGTGGGACTCCACTCACATGTAGGGTACACTGGGATGGTTGTCTTGAGACCACAAATGTTTCAGTTTTGGCCACACTGATCTTCATTCCGGCCTCTGCACAAACAGCTACAAACCTATCCAGGGTCTGCTGGAGGTCTTCTGTGGAAAAGCTAAGTAGAACTAGGTCATCTGCAAAAAGCAGACGTCCAATGCTACATCTTCCAATTCTGACACACTCACTGCCTCAGCTGTACCTATCAATCCAGTCCATAAATATTATGAATAGGAGGGATGACAGAACACACCCTTGGCAGAGGCCAATGGAGACTATGCTGTATAGACTTCTAAAAAAATCCTTTAGGAGAATACTCTTTGAAGACCCCCATCGTAAGGTCTTTCTGTCTTTATTGGTAATGACTTCATACTTTAAGAATTCGAAGAGTTTTTTTTTTTTTTTTTTTTTTTGTTAACTCACCTTTTAATTAATTTAGATGTGTTATCTCTTTTCACAAATATTCTGTTGGCTGATATGTTATAATTACTACAGAAAGATATTCTGCCTGATAATGTATTATTTGACACCTCTAGGGAATCCAAAGATTCATCAAGGGAGGGCACCTGCTCTACAGCTCTGTCTCCATCACTCAGTCTACCAACTAACCACAACTACACCAACGCCATCTACTGCTGACTACCACCACTGCTATTTCCACAAACATCCATGTCCACAGCGGGATTCGAACCCACAGCCCTAGCCCTTTGGCTGGAGAGCGGATACGCTAACCACTCGGGCAGCCAGGCTGGCTGAGTGGTTAGCATATCCTCTTATTATTAATGCATAATTATTTTTATTGTTGAAATAAACTTTAGAAATTGAAAGAACTATAATTGGTTCTGTTTCTCCTGCCCTAACTAGTACATAGAGCATTTCAAGCACTTTCTCTCCCAAGCCTTCTGTGTTCAGGAGATCTACCTAGTCTAGCCATAAATACTGTTACAACTTTAACAGCAGATACCTAGAAAACACATATATAATGTGCATATAGCAGCACTCAATGTTCGAAATCTTCCCCTTTTGCCTTCCCGCACACTTGAAGTCTGTGAGGCCACATATCAATGGTGGCACTGCTCGCTCCAAATCCACCTTCAGACTGGCAATGCTGGGGTGTCATTTCTTGCAGACTACTCTCTCTCTCTCTCTCTCTCTCTCAAACTTCAACCACCATTCGAAGTTCAATGGATTCACATCAGGACTTGCAGATGGCCAATCGAATGGTGATATCTGATCAGGCCCATTTGCCTCCAACCACTGTTATGTGGTCCTCACCTTATGTGCAGGGGCTGAGTCCTGTTGGAGGGCCACTGCCTGCTGTGAAACAAGGTGTTGTTCGGGGGCCATTAATGTTCCAGCACGGTGTCTTAATACACTCCGGCCCCTTTCTCCCAGAAATATGGCACATAATGTACAACCATCTAGAGCATACATCCAATCATTTAGGCAGTTAAGTGGTTTAGGTGATGAAAATCTTCTCATCTGTGAAGAGGATATCTCTGTGTCGCCTTTCCTTCATGCTCACACAGTGATCGGAATACATCTTAAAAATTATGGAAACAATTATCGTGTTAGAGTAAAACTTCTGTTTAATATAAACCAAAATAATCACTCGACATTTTGACCTTCACATTAAGGTCATCGTCTGGAGTATACACATATATACAAAGGAACAAGCTGCACTACAATTTATGGTATGCTGAAGTTACATTTATTTGGTCAACCATTAAAACTATTGGCCTGACCTCTGATTGTTAAACAATACCTTCCTACATCAAAGCTAGAGTCCTGTTATTATTATTATCTATTAGGTTACAAAATTAAATTAAATGAAGCTAGAGAATATACATATAAATTGTAACAAACCAGTTACAATATTACCAGGATGGTGGTCAATAAAAGCTGAAAAATTGCTTAGTCCTAAAATCAGGGTTTTGGAGCACGAAGCAGGCCTCTCAGATCACCTTAACACCCTACACCAAACTGATTGGAAAAGTACTTGTTCTTTACATAATACAAAAACCTGGTATGAATGGAAATTTAAACAAGCCTGTGAAATTTTGATTAACCGCCCTAATCTTAACAGTAATGGTGGCATACAAATCCCAAGAATTTGGATGGCATACATTCAGCCCACTTAGTTCTTCAATTTTTCCAGCAAACCCTGACTTTAGGACTCTAAGCAATTTTTATGTATATTTATATGAGTAAAAAAAAAATTATGTGAACATGTCACTCTCTAGCTTAATTTAATTTTGTAACATAATAGATAATAACATAACAAGAAGTTTTTCTCCACCAGAGGTCAGGTCAGTAGTTTTAATGATGACCTTAATCTGAAAGTCAAAATGTCAAGTGATTATTTTGGTTTATGTTAAACTGAAGTTTTACTCTAACTTAGTAATTGTTTCCATAATTTTTAAGATGCATATCTCTGTGTCTGTTGTTTGTATACCACAGAAGTTCCTTTGATTTTATCACCCGCTGCATAAGCCATGGGGGTTAAGAAGTAGAGTCCAGTATAGTGACAGTAGGCTCTCACCCCCAGATCATCAGTTAGTAAACCTGATATTCTCTGTGAAACGTTCATCTCTCATGACATCAATTTCTGCATTCTTGCAGGATCCCAGTTTCATTTGCAGAGACTGTTCCTAGAAGCTGCTTGTGTTGTACAGAATCCAGTGAACGGTAATAAAAATGATGGTTTAATTCTACATAAATTTGGAGCACCATCCAATCTGCTTGTCAGCAATAATCACAGAAAATCACTGCAGAGTGTGCCACTATTACCCTCCAATTATTACCGTGCTACAAAATTCACATTAGTTTGACCATATGATTGCATTTTTATCAATATATGAAAGTTTTAAGAGTGTTTAGCACATTAGTGCTCATCTTAATTGGTCTAATGCAATTAATTGTAACCATATCTGTGCAGATGTGTTTGTTTTAAGATACTGTATATTGTTTTAAAAGTATATTAGAAAACAGTAATGAAGGAGAATGCTATATTTGGTTGGTATATTTGAATTACTCAAAGGTGTAAAATTTGGAAGAGGAGGACGAGGCTTACCTCCTTCGACTACAATACTGTTTCCCAATGTAAATATGGGCAAAAAAGTTATACATTTATTGAAAATTATATATAAAAACTTGCCTACCACGTCAGTTCGCACTTCATGCATGCAAAACAGATGAAACTCAGAAAACAGAAACATTAACTCATGACAAATGGCAACATTCAGTTGAGTTGGTTGACACAATAAACGTATTGTGCCAACCAATACACAGCCTCTAGGTGCTGATTTGCTCATCCTGCCTCATCTTCTAATCAGTTTAAAACTACTAGAACGCTAACAATTTGATCTGCTGTGCCATAATGTACTTCTTTTCAAAGGGCTCAAAGGTGTATGTATGTATTTTGAATGTGAACACGAATGTGATGCAATGTTTATGCATCGAAAAGTGTCCTCTTCATGAAGCATTAGTTTATTGTGTTTGCTTTTAGGAATCACGCGAAGTCTGGAGACAATTAGGGGAGTCTTTAACAGGAATAAATGCAAAAATATAATATCACTGATATTGCTATATGATGGGTGAACACCGCACACCCTGAATATTTGCCCCTGCTCTCCATACACATGACTGTCCTTGCTCTGGAGCTCATTTTAATATTCAGTATGCCTTTGATAATGCTAGCTTGAGCTGGAAAAATGGGAGGTTGTAAATATTTAGTTTATTCAGTAAATTATCTGCTTCATTCCTGTTTCTATGTAGTTTTATTCTAGATATATTAACATGAATCACCACAACTACAGAAATCTCAATATGGAAATTTCAAATAATAATTTTAAAGAAAGGTAACCTTCTGCACAGGATTTGCTCTTGCACCTTGTATTTTCTCTGTCATGACTGTCTAATTTGATTTTTCTAATATTGTCATATATATCATGTAACAACTATTGAGAAGACTTATTCCACAATAATTTTCAGTCTTTATGGTTGCCTTTTTTATACTGGGATAGCTGACTTTGTTAGGTTTCTGGTGGTTGTTCTCTATCCTGTATTCTATTTAGGAAATCTGTAATCTTGATTTACAGATTTCCTAAATAGAATACAGGATAGAGAACAACCACCAGAAACCTAACAGAAAGTCAGCTATCCCAGTATAAAAAAAAAAGCAACTATAAAGACTGAAAATTATTATGGAATAAGTCTTCTCAATAGTTGTTCCATGCTGATACCATCTTCTCTTATTGTTTTTGAAGTTGTTTAATATTTCATTAAATTCCTGTTCAGAAACATGTTTTGTCAGTTTATTGAGGTGTTTGTAACTCTTTTGTACTATGCAACCATAAATCCTGAAAAAAATTGTACCCCTGTAGTTTTATTGATCACACTGATTCTTACATTCTCTCTTGTTTCTTGATTTAGATTATTTAAAATTGTGTAAGTTATTGGATTGAATTTTGTTAAATATGTAAATATGAAGAATTTATATCCCCCATACAGAATAATATTGATATTATTAAAACAGTTCTTTTAGCCTGTATAATTCTTTCACTGGGAAAAATAAATAAATATAAGCATCTTGTTTCATTTCAGCTTATATCTGGAAGTTAGATACAGGCAAATATCGCCATTGATGGAAATATCTCTATCAAAAATTCCTCAAGCCCTAGGTGCAATATTCAGTATCTCAAAATCAAGAACCACAAATGTCATTTATGTGTGTGTGACCAGTAACAATCTTTTTGTCACTCACTGATTGAGACAAAAACGTATCAAATGAATGTATCAAAATTCAAGAAAATAAGTGTTCATGGGAAATAAGGAATTGTTGTTTACTCTAAGGACACGTGCTAGTGTTTACAAAATAGCGCATGTTCCCTCTCTCTCTTTTGAAACAATTTATTATTGTGAACTTCTCTGTGAATTATTGTGAATGTCTGGTGGCTGCTAACAGAGAGTGGATAAAATGTATGGGAAATAACAACTTAACCATCATAAGGATCTCCATATTCTATCACCTATTCGCTTAAAGTCCTGCAACACGATCTGGAAAAATGAGTAACCAGATGTATATTCTCCTGAAACTGAATGGAATCACTGACTTACTTCAACAATAAAAAATGGACACCTCATTACAGATCCCACAACAGTAACCCCTGGCTTTGACCTGCCCAAGTGGCAATGGAGCACACTCAACTGCTTGAGGAGAGGCTGTGCCAGATGTGCTACTATGATGTACAAGTGGGCCTGCATCAATCCTCAGCATGTGACTGTGGTGCTGATCAACAACAGACCGTCAATCATATTATTCAGCACTGCCCACTGTAGAGTTTTCAGGGCAATCCAATTAGAGACAATTTGAACTTAAATTTGCGATTTTTAGCATGTAATTTTAGTATATATATATATATATATATAGACAGTCATCCCTCGACTTACGTCCATTTGAGTTACATCCTCTCTAAGATATGTCCATGATCCCAAAAGGGAATAAATAACATTTTCGGCTATACTTTCGAACAAGATGCAAGTGAGTGTAAGGTAAAGCATGCACAGTGACAACAGCGTTTCAGTGGTAACCTCCCTCAGCACATGTGTCTTCAACAGTTCTGTTGATTTTGTGTTTGAGAAATGGGTTATTTGTGTATTTATCGTTAAATATTTTGCGATGTTTTGTGCAACATAGCCCCTACATGCACAACCAAAAAACCTAGTGAAGAATCAGAGAAAAAGAGGTGAGCAATTGATCTTGAAAAGAAGTTGCAAGTTATTAAGCAAGATGAAGCAGGTAAGCCCATCAATGTGATCGCACATGACTTCGGATGGTCTCATTCTACAGTGATGTCCATTTTGAAAAATAAGGATAAAATCATAGAGGCTGTAAAAGGATTTGCTTCCATTACATTGATGATAGTGACGAAGCAATGACAAGGTCCTATCGGTGATATGGAAAAGCTACTTGCATCATGGATAGAGGACCTGAACGAAAAGCGCATACCCCTTAGCACTGTTACCCTAACTGGCCACTAAGTGCCCAGTACTAAGTCTCTTCAACATGTTGAAGGAGAAAGCAGAACCCGATTATGACTACGAAGTCAACATTTCTTCCAGTTGGCTCATGAGATTCAAGCAGCATTTTGTGCTGCATAATGTGAAAATGTATGGGAATCTGCAAGTGCTGAGAAGGCCAAGGAGTTTGTGGGAAAATTGGATAAAATTATTACGGAGGAAAATTGCTTGCCACAGCAAATATTTAATATGGATGAGACGTCATTGTTTCAGAAAAAAATGCCTGAGCAGACATTCATCCACAAAAAGCTAAAATCTATACCTAATTTCAAAGCTCTTAATGCCCGTATTACAATTCTGTTATGGGTAATGTGGCTGGATATGAACTGAAACCATTGATATGTCACAGTGAGAATCCACAAATTTCAAAAACATTAGGATGCATACTCTTCTAGTTCATTATTGGAGCAATAAGAAGTCATGGATGACTCAAAAATTGTTTGAGGATGCCTTAATCAACTATTATGCGAGTGAATTGGAAAGCTATTGTGTGAAAGAAAATGTAGAATTTCAAATTTTATTAATTCTAAATAATTCTCCAGGTCATCCGTCTTATACGTCTTATGGTGATCTTCATCAAGGTCATGTTTCTCCTCCAAACACTACTTCATTGATCCGACCGATGGATCAGAGAGTTCTTGCAGTGTTTAAGGCTTATTATCTGAGGCTGCCTTAATCAACTGTTATGCGAGTGAATTGGAACGCTATTGTGTGAAAGAAAATGTAGAATTTAAAATTTTATTAATTCTAAATAATGATCCATGTCATCCATCTTATACGTCTTATGGTGATCTTCACCAAGCTCAAGGTCATGTTTCTCCTCCAAACACTACTTCATTGATCCAACCGATGGATCAGAGAGTTCTTGCAGTGTTTAAGGCTTATTGTCTACGGAGATCTTTTTCACAAGCCATTTCTGCTACTGAAGGAAATGACCAGACTCTCATGCAATTCTGGAAACATTCAATATTTATCATGCTATTAAAAATATTGCTGTGGCTTGGGATGAAGTGACCACTCAATGTGTGAGTGGCATATGGAAAAAAGACATTAAATAGGTTTGTGCATGATTTTGGAAGTTTGTAATAGTGGTCCTAGCAAACAATCTGAATCTTGAAGTGAATGATGACAACATAATTCAATCATAGAAAGTTCTCCCTGAAGAGTTGACCAACGAAGAATTGGTCAAACTGGAGGAACAACTGTTGCGGAAGAAGACGAGAAATGGAAGAGTAGAAAATAGAAACAGGAAGGGGTAGTTAAACAATTTACAATGAAGGATCTTGCAGAAATGTTCTTTGCAGTTAGCGATGTTCTCAAAATGGCTGAAGACATGGACCCCAGTGTTGAACGCTACTTAATAATAGAAACGAAAGTACATGATGCGTTTGCTTGCTATGAACAAATTTATGATGAAAAGAAGAGGAATAAGCAAAGCACATTGGACATGCTCATCAAAAAAACAAAGGTTACACCAGAAGAGCCACAGCCTGATCATTCACAGGGAAGGCAATGAAGATGTGATTGTGAAGGGAGATTTGGGTGATTATTATCCTGTTTTATAGTGGCAGTAACACACAGTGCAGTTTTATAATAAGGTTGAAAAATTAAAATGATAGTATACTTATTACGGTGAAGTCCCCTAATCCCTATAACTCTGTTGATTTAATGTATCGACTTACATCCTGCCAGATGGAACGGAACCTGGATGTAAGTTGAAGGATGACTATATATATATATACATATATATATATATTTTTTTTTTTTTTCCCACTTTTTCTATTTTTATCTTTCTATTTGCACAAGCCCAACCCATACAAAATGTATGTATGTATGGATTCTTATAACCAGGGCACTTACTCATGTTTGGGATACTGTATTAAATGCTTTTATCAAGAGAAATACACAAACTTGGGAGAATAGTGATACACATTCGTTAGGCAATGCGTGTAGGTATACTGGGATAAGAGGAAGTTTAGATGTGCATGTGTGTTGTGTATTCCTCTGTGTGTGTCACTATGTTCAGCCAGGTAGTATTTTTCAAGTTCACCTGGCATTACTTGGTAGTGCAAAGCATAGTCAACCTCTTGAAAAATTGCATATGAGTTAACATGATTTCATGGTTTGGTGATTTTACTTTCCTGTTTATTTATTACTTATGAACAAATTCATGCATTACAGACACATGTTACCTCGTGTACTGCTGTAATCCTTGCACCAATAAACCTTAAACCAACCAACAACACGCATGCTTTATAGGAGAAACAATGATACTGTAAACTCATGCTCAAAATGGTAGATAGCAGCCAGTTGCCATATACAGTGTCTTTTTGTGCACACCAAACTACTTTATGTTCTTAGTGTAACAATGTGTACACACTTGAAATTTTTTTTTATATATTTTGTAAATCTGTCTTCTTCCATGAAAATTATGCCTTTGAGCTAGGATTAATGTCTTTTAATTTCATATATTACAGACTCAACTACACTGGTACAACTACGTTAGATTGTTTGGAATATTACCACTACTTGTTGCTTGCAAAGCTGGAGCTTTGCATTCATTGATTTTTGAATTTAGGATAGCACAGGGTCTAAATAACTTCCTTAATTTCTATTCCTAGCTTTTTTTTTTTTTTTTTTTTTTTTTTTTTGGCGTACTATATTATGTGTACTAAGTTTTGCATCAGTCAACAAATCCTAGCTTATGTAAAATTCAGGTTACATAAAGGCTTGTTGAATAGAATTTTTACATAATCCAGGGAGTAGCTGAACAAATTCCAAGTTCATTCCAAATGCTCGCACAAACATAGTAGTATGTTTACTCTCAGCACTGAAATTTAGCTTTCGTGTGGAGTATGTTGCCAAAGAAAAAACTAATTATGGCAATACAGGAATCTTTTACTTTACACAGTTTCAGATAACATGCTTTTCGAACGAAGACTATTAGTAAACCAATACAAACACCATAACACTTAACACATTCTGTTCACGCTAGTCCAGATGAAACTTCCTGGACTCTCATCATCAAATTCCTGACATGTACCCTCAATGGGTGTACAGGATATGATAGTACTACATGAAAAATTTACATTATTACTAACTTCCTATCTACAGTTTTCCTCCAAATCAGTCTGTTACTTGTCAAGACTCCAGCATTATCAGATCTTATATTTCTATTGTCAAAGGCACTTTGTACTGTATCAATCCACCTATATCTTGGTCTTCCTCTGGGTCGTTTTCCTGCCAACCTGGCAGAGAACACTTGTTTTTGTTAATCTTTCCTCACCCATTCTGTTTAAGTGACTATACCACCTGAGATTAGCTCTGCATCAGCATTCCTGGATTGTGACAATGTGATTTCCTAATTTCCTCATTTTTAATATGATATTGCCATTGATGCCATCTGTTCACGCCTCTAATCTTTCTCAGGACTCTCATATCAGCGGTCTCTAGTCTTTGGTCAAGTGTTTTACTTCTGACCCAGCTCTCAGATCCATAAGTTAAAACTGGTTTGAACACTGTCTTGTATACAGCTAATTTAGTGTTCCGACTAATTTCTCTCTTATTCCATATGAATTTATTCAATTGACTTCCTACCATACCAGCTTTGTTGATTCTGTTGTCTATTTCCATATTTAATTTACCATCTTCACTAAAAATCGTGCCTAAGTAGCTGAAATGTTTTACTTGTTCCACAGGTTCTCCTTGCACAACGCAGTTGACATTTTCAATGATTCTACCTATTTTCATTGTCTTTGTCTTTTTATTGCTGACCTTCATACCATATCTATTACAACAGTTATTCAATTTAGTCAGGGAATCTTGCGAACTTATAGCAGATTTATTTAGAAGTATAAAATCATCCACATAAAGCAAAGAGCTGACATTCACATCTCCAATTCTGATATCATGTTTAATACCACTTTCCTTCATAATGTGATCTATAGATAATGAATAACAGAGGAGATAATGTACATCCTTGTCTCATACTAGCTTTAACATTAAACCATCTTCCTGTACTTCCTTCAATTCTAACTGCTGACTTACAACTCAAATAAAGACTAAGTATTGCTTGATATAATGCCCCACTGACACCATATAACTGTAGTGTATTGAATAGCTTCTCTCTTGGCACCTTGTCATATGCCTTTTCCAGATCGACAAAACTTAAATACAGATCATGCTTTCTCGACTATTTGTCGTAAAGTGAAGATCTGATCCTGACAGCCTCTATTTGGCCTGAATCCAGCTTGTTCTTCACCAAGCTTTTCTTCCACAATTCCTCTCAACCATTTCTCAAGTATACTTGCATAGATCTTGCCAGGAACACTCAGCAGTGAAATACCTCTGTAATTCTCACATTCAGTTTTATTTCCCTTTTTATATATGGGTACTATGAGAGCTCTACTCCAATCATCGGGAATTCGTCCCTCTGTCCAGGCTTTCTGAACTATGCAGTGCAGCCACTGTAAGACTCTTATACCACCATACTTCAGCATTTCTGGTCGAATACGTATGCCTGACTGTATGCCTGTTGAGTGTTTTTTACCACTGTGCTATCACTGCTTGTTTCATTTAGCAAATTTTCGAAGTAATTACTCCATACTTCAAGGATATCTTTTTCTCCCATTTTCATGTCACCTTTATCATCTCTAATTCCTTGTACATCTCTTTCCGCCATTTCTAAGCTTCTTCAACAACCACCAGAATATTTTGCCACCTTCTTGATATTTATTTTCTATATTCTTGCCAAAGTCCTCCCATGACTTTTGTTTAGCTAGTTTTACACAGTGTTTAGCATTCTTACATTTGTCTCTGTATTCTCTCAGAGCACAAGCTGACTTATTTGCCAGGAACTTTTGATATGCTGTCTTCTTTTCCTTCACTGCATCTTTAACTTCCTGTGTCCACCATGGAGTTCTGATTTTTCTATCCTTGCAGACAACCTCGCCACATGCCTCTCTGGCTGAATCAATCAGTGTTTTCTTCAAGGCTTGCCACTGAATCTCCAAAGTTTGGTTCCTGTTCTCAAACTCTTTCATTTTTTTTTTCAATAATCTTTGTGTAGTTTAGTCCACAGTTCGTATCTGAGAGCTGCTCAACTTTTATTCACTTTAAAACTTTCTTATATGTTATTCTTTTCAATATGAAATTCAATTTTATCCTGCTCAAGTCTAGATCACTTCCAATTTCAAATTCTCTGTACACTCTGGTGTCCTGCACCAGGGAGAAAACATAACTATCAACAATAACATAGTCAATGAAACTTTTCTTATTCCTTGGTTCTTCTCTCCATGTGAATTTGTGGACATTTTTATGTTGGAACATGGTGTTAGTAATAACCAGTCCATGTCCTGAGCAGAAATCCAACAGGTATTTGCCATTATTATTAACTTTGCTCTTTTCTCCAAATTTTCCCAAAATATTTTTGTATGTCTGACAATCATTTCCTACTCTGCTGTTTAGATCCCCAACAAGGACAAACTTTTCCTTTCTCATTGTGTCAGTTGCTTTCTCTAAACATTAAAAAATTCTTCCACTTCTACCTTAGTAGAACCTTCTGTGGGACCATAGGCACAAATAAGTCTCATTGTCCAGTTCACCATTCTAATATTTGCCCACATCACTCTACTTGACACTGCCTGCCATTCAAGAAGATGAACCTCGTATTTTGTGTTGAATACTATGGCTATTCCTTCTTTACTATGGCTACTTCTCCTGGACTCTTTAATCTTCAAACAAGGCATGATTTTTTTCCTGTCACTAAATACAATATAGAGACAAAGTCAGTTTACTGTTAGCAATAATTAGTGGAATTAGAGACAACTGGAATGAATAACTATAGAATAACACATAATACCACATTAAAAATAAATTTATTGTGTAAATATTTCATCTTGCATATCATAAGAAATCATCAGTAACAGCAAACAACAAGGAATTGAATAAAGAAATAGTAGAGGGAATGCGTTAAATGGTATCCCTCTGTGTATTCACTCGCTTGTTCATGGATTAAAACTGTTGGGTTGAAAATAATTAAAATAGTTAAAAATATAATATAAGAGATAACATATATTTAATACGATTGAGGATAGCAATCTGGAATAAAAACGATTTTACAGTATCCATTTTATTCCACCAAACACATTATCTAACTAAAAACATTGTCCCTAACCATCCTCTTTCAAATTTTCAGTTGAAAGAGGATGCTGGAAATACATGATGACCTTTTTTATAATGCAGTTATTGAATGCAGAAAGCAAACGAGTTATGTAAAGTAAATTATATACTTGAAATCAGAATTTGCAAATAGTAATTTTACAAAAAAAAAAAAAAAAATTAACCCAAAACATGCAAATTAGTAGGCCATGTGTATGTTGAAAACATAAAAATGTGCCTGCCCCATATGGATGGAACATAATATACAATCATTCGAATTCCTGTTTGGAATAAAGGCACTGCTCTCCGTCGAGTACTATTGTTCAACAAACTATCTTTTTCAAAAGTTTCTCATAATTTTCTTTTAGGTATACTCATATGTATATTTATGAATACATGTTGTGCAGTGTTTAAATAAACTTGAAATTATTTCAAACATTTTATAATCCTTTATAGTTATATACATTGGCAGTAAAACAAATATATGTTGAAAAATTTCGTAAAGATTTTGGAAGACCCATGGATGAATTATGTTTTTTTTTTTTTTTTTTTAGTCCTTATTACATTCATTTAAACGTTTTTGCTTGGTACTCCATTTTCTCGGGATACATTAACTATGCAGAGGGATTCCTAGAAATTCCTGTAAAATAAATATTCAGATGATTCAGGATGCATATAAAGGTGCATATGTGAATTGATACTGTTTTCTGGGATCTATTCATGTGAAGCTCATTTTGGTCTTAGCCAAAAGTGCCAGAGAAATAAATATCTGGGAGATGCCTCATGTCCTATTCATTCAAAGCAACCATACAAAGTTTCTATAATTTCCTACAATAGATATTCATTATTAGTCATATATTTGTGTGAATCCCATCCATGGAAAGCTGTAAACCTTATTGTACATTAGTACTATGGTTGGGTTAAAGGTTAGATTAAACTGTTCTAGAGAACCAGCAGTAATGACATAACTGATTATTGCAATGATAGTACACTCTCAACTATTGCTTAATTTCATGCCATTTTCTGAAATAGAATTTCATCTTTAGGAACTAAAGGTTATCTAACTTTAAATTACTAAATTTCATCAAAATCTGTCAGCCTGAATAACTTTGTTATAGGCATAAATCCATCCAAAAGTATAAATCAGATTAGTTTGTTTTTCAGTCTTGTGGCAGTTGATGCTAATCAGCAATTATTATTTCCATTGAATCTATGAACAGAAGTATTGTGCACTTATTGTACTTATATATTGTATTTATTGGCATATGTGTGTACAGTTAAAATTTTATAATAAGAAAATGCCAAGTTAATTTTGTTGTTGTTGCTGTATGTATATCCCCTCTTTTTTTTAATACTTAAAAATTGTATTTCTAGGGTTGTTAGTGGTTCTCGTGATGCTACACTTCGTGTTTGGGACATTGACACTGGAAAATGTTTGCATGTTCTTGTTGGGCATGTGGCAGCTGTTAGGTGTGTTCAGTATAATGGAAAGTTGGTGGTTAGTGGAGCCTATGATTACATGGTAAAGGTTTGGAATGCAGAAAGAGAAGAGTGTATTCATACCCTTCAGGGTCATAGCAACAGGGTCTATTCGTTGCAGGTACTATAATTTTTATGATCAGTTGTAATGCCATAATTGAAATGAATGAATATTAGCATTTAAAAATTTTTAATAAATATTTATTTACTACTACATTCAGTCAGTTCTCCCTGCAGAAAACTTATAGGGCCACAGGAATAGTTTGATATAGTGAATATTTTTATTTATTTCATTTTGGCAAATATTACACTACACTGCTTTATTTGGGATGCTTCAGCATAATAGTTTTCTCATAAATTAATAAAACAACATAGTGAATAGTAGATTCTTGACAATATTGCAGTTTAATAATTGGCAGAGTTACTCTTAACATATCATAAACAAACACTTTAGTTACATGTCATATATTTAGTCCATTTCTATGGAAAACTGATGATTTTCTCAGTTCTTTATCTCAGTCAAATGGAGAATTCTAAACTATGAAATTAATTAATCATAAAATTCTGAATATATACCCTTGCCAGGAGGGGTCTGATATTACTACATGATTAAGTTTGCATTATTATTAGCTTCTAATTAACAATTTGCCTCAAATTAGCCTTTTTTTTTATGTTGCTCCCACCCATGAAAAGTTACTTTCTAAACTCTAGTATTTGTCAGGACTCTAGTATTATGTTTATATTTGTCTTTCTGATACTTCTAATTGTATCAGTTCACCTAGATCATGTCTTTGGATCTTTTCCTGACTTCAGCTACATTTTGCTAACCTTTTCTCTCTCTCTCTCTCTCATCCTGCTTAGGTGACTGACCTTGCTACTTTAGATTAATTTTGCTCACACTTTCTTGAATGCTAACAATGTTAAATTCATTCTTAATATCTTCATTTTTAATATAATTGTACCATTAATGTCATCTGCTCATTTTCCTAATTTCTTTTTCTCTGAAGACCTCTCATATCTGCTGAGTCCAGTCTTGCATCATTTTGCTTTATTTCTAACCAACTCTCATATTCTAAAGTTAAAATTGGTTTAAACACTATTGTGTATACCACCAGTTTTATATAAGGGTTTTTTTCACCTGAAAATGGGTTAGCCAGTCTCATGGAGGTGGTATGATTTTTCATCCTTCAAAACAGGCATACTGGCTTCATAGTAGTAGCTGCTTTGGCTATAATTCCAAACAACCACAATCAGCTAAATTTTCTGTTATTCTTAGACGAGTAGAAAGGCTTACCTATTTTTATGTTTATTTTGCCATCTTCACTTTTAAAAAAATTGTGTGTAAAGAGCTGAAATATTTTACTTATTCTGTACATTCTCTATTGTGAATCCAGTGTCTTTTTTTATCTGATTTTAATGCCAGAGTTATTGCAACTCTTATTTCTTTCATTTAGAGAGTACTGAATTTATTTAAGAGTATAATATAATCTGCATAAAGAGCTGAGTTGAATATCCTATTTTGATATCAGTTTTAATGCCAGTTTCCTTCATAACATAAATCCATAATATAAATGAATAACATGAATAACAGAGATTTTGCATCAAACTATCTGCCTTCTGCAGTTCTAATTGCTGCTTTACAATGTACCATTTTATCCCATATATTTGTAGTATTTTGAACAGCTTTTCTCTTAGCACCTTGTACTCCTTTTCCAGATCTTTGTTATATTCTCATTATTTACTTTTACTTTTAAAGGTGTTTCCACAGTTCAGCAGCTGCCTTGTGATCCTCTTCTCCATTGCAAACGTTCATTCCAGGAACCTTTTTGCAACCCTTTGGCTCACATTGCCTCTACATCTCCTCTTCTCCATGTAAGTCAAGGCTGTTATATCTTCCTAGTGGTGACCAATTCATCACTCTCTTGAGCCATCTCTTCTGTGGCATCTGTTGAACATACCCAAGTTCCAAGTTGTCCATCACATTTTCTTGCAAATTCAATCTTTAAATGATGATTTCATTCTGAATTCTTTGAAGGTGAGATATACACATACTTTGTCTTAAGCCATCCATCTGGAGATGGATGGCTTAAGACAAAGTCTGCCCCATATATCAGAACACTCTCTCTCTATTGTCATTTGGAGTAGCATATTTTTAGTTTCTTGCCAGATATTTCAACTCTATGGCATAGCCATTCAGTTGCTTAATAATATTATGGGCTTGGTTAACATGGTCATCTACATCTTTCTCACATGATCCTGACTTAATAGATACTAAGTATCTGAAATGATCTACTGCCTTGATGTTACCGACTAGAAGATCTTAATTTCTGCCAACCACCAGAGAAGGTAAAATTTACTTTTAAACTTCCCAGTTTATCAACCAGTTTGCTCATCTTAAAATTAAAACATCCTGATCTTGAGCAATTATCACTTGATCATCATCAAACAATAGGGAATGAATAAATGACACCGTTTCCATTCTCAGTTCTCATAGCTCTACATGAAGCATTCCAACATGTCAAGGCTGTTCAACCACTCTACCGGCCAGGACGTATATATACGTCCACATTACCATGGATGTGAAGTGCATATTAAATTTGTAATACAATTGATATTACATTGAAATTTATGATGGATATGAAGCTTTTGAGGATTTGTATTTGATCTTTAATGGCTGGTAAGGTGGTTAAGGGATGTTACAAATCCTTAAACATGGTGGGTAACATCCCACATTCTTGTCTCAGACCTTTAGATATTACAAACTCAGCTGATACCATTTCCTCACACTTAACAGCTTCTCTGCATCTTCTAAATCAAACTGATGGTTGACTCACTCACATTCATCTTCTTCATTGAACCCCAGAATCTGCTAATGAGAACTGAATCATAGGCATTTTCAAGGGACATTGAAATCAAGTATGTTCCTGTCTTTTGGCCATTCTTTTTTCTGATCTGTTTTATGATGAAAATATTATCAATGCAAGATATTTCAGCAGTAAAGCCAGCTTGTTCATATGAGGTAGCCATCACACTCATCAGAAATTATATCTTCTTCTAGAACTTCATTGAACATTCCTGTTATTATTCTTGGCATCTGGTCACCTCTATACTTCCACAATTCCATAGGTACTCCTGGGCCAGCTGCCTTCCCATTATGTGATGTTACTAGGACATCTTGTACCTCATCTTCCAGAAATGGATCCATTAGCTTCTGTATCCTCAAATCACCATCTCTATCTCCCTCAATGTATTCCTTCCTATTCTCCGTCAGAAGATCATTAAAATGACTCATCCAGGCTGCCATAGGTATTAACCTCTCTGGATGTAATCTACAGTTTGATGTGCTCATGATCCTCCATGCCTGAGCAGACTTGTTATATAACGAGCAATTAATCTCAGAACAAACTGTGATTCAACATTCTTGCTTAACTTTTTTGTACAATTTTTTTTCACTTTTCTCTTAATAACTTGATACTTTTCCCAATCTTACTGTCTTCCAGAACTAAGTCAAGCTTTGTCCTTCTCAGTGATAGTCTCAACACCTCCTGTCATCCATTCCACCTTACTGTGATTCAAATTCCTTTCAAAGCCAAGTTCCTCCTAAGCTGCCTCATGAACAACATTTTTAATATGATTATGGATTCCACATGCATTCAATCTTTGATTGATCCTACTTGTATACAATCCTCTAATCACATTTCTTGAAGAAGATTGACCATATATCATGGTTCCTTTAGCTTGAAGTCATCATCCTGCTCTTTTCTCCTTTTGTTTCTTCCAGGCACAGTTATCTACACAAGTAATAGGTAGTGGTCTGTGCCACCTTCTGTAACTCTCAATACTCGCATTTCCCTTACAATGCAGCATCTCTGTTGTTGTTTTGTAATTGTGTGGTTGATAATAGACATAAACCTCTTGTATGCTGAACCCAAGTAAATTTATATACTGTGATCCCTTGCTTTTTACAGTTTGAATTGTTTGCAGAAGCCCCCCCTCCCACCACCACCACTTGCATGGATCTGCTCAGGATCTGGCATGCATGATGCATGTGTTTAGTCTGTTTTCTATATACATGCTGCACACACACACATACAGCTGTATATATGTGCATGTTACCATCAGTAAGGCACTGGCACAGGCTGGTCTAGTCGAGTTTTTCATCAGTTGTGAGATTATTACTATGCCATTTGCATGTTGTCTTCCATGAGCACTTCTGTTTTTTTTTTTTTTTTTTTTTTTTTTTAAATTTTCTTTTAAATCCTTATCTACTAAAAATGGGACCTAAATATGACAATTTATTTGAACCAAGAGAAGAAAAAAGTTCTCAATACTGGTAGAGAAAGTGGAACTTTTAGATAAGATTAAAGATCTAAAATCTTTCACATCTATAGGGAAGATATATGGCATTAATGGGTCTACAATGTAGACCCATTAATGTAATTTATAAAAAAGGAGAAGGAAATCTGCACTTGTTTTACAGCTAGTGTGCCAAAGAAGGTAAAGATTGTTTCTCATGTACAGCAAAAGAAAGTGTTAAGTACAATGGAAACAGTGCTGAGTATGTATGTGTGTGGATAAAAAACAATATGAAAAAGGGATTGCCAATTGATTTGACAATTTTAAGAGAAAAAGCAAAATCTCTTTATAACCATTATCATGAGGAACAAGGTGGAGAAGGATCATCTTCTGAAAGTTCTACAAAAAAATCTTCACTGCCAGTCAAGGTTGGTTTGAAGGATTTAAAAGAAGATTGTCTTTAAGAAATTTAAAGGTGAAAGCGACCAATGGATGCTAGTCTTGCAGATCTGTTTAAAGACTAAAAAATTTGAAGCACAAAAATCCATGAATTAGATCCTTCGATGGAAATTGGTCAAGAATTGGAACAGACATTTGCACTATACACCATACTATACAACAAAATGAAGAAGCATCTCCCTATAACACTGTTTTTTCATTAAAAAAATTAATGTTTTTACTTGATTTATAGTGTACAGCATGATGTAAAACTATATATAATTATTAATGACTTTCAAGGCTTACACATGTAGCAAAAATTATATAGAAATTTATTCAAAAACTCCAATATATTTTTTTCATCCAGAGTTACATGGGCATCATCAGGGAGACAGACTGTTAACTACATTCAAAACATGAATCACAATAATGAGTCATAAATCATGTGCATTTCAGCTTGTGTTTCAGATGCAGCTGAAGTATAATACACTATTAGAGTTCAAAGGAACAATTGTAGAAAGTTGCGTAAATAAAATAAAAAATTTAAATAATTATTCATTTTAAAAAAAATTGCAGATACGTTCACTCATCCTCTCACCATCATTCATCACTGAAAATGGCCATTATCAAGTCTTGTGCACAGAGCTCATACGATCTGCTCCTCTGATTTCCTTTTGTTAGATGAACTGAATAAAATTAAAAGCAATATATGTAATGGATACTACAAAACTGCCATTCAAAAAATTATTGATAATTATCATCCTTATACCAGACTATAATCCGATGTGAAAAGAATTTCAATACCCCACCTTAAAGAAGCCCTGTAACAAATAGCAAGGATTCTTTGTAAATTCAATCTATACTCTTCCTTCAAACCACCTTGGAAACTGTCTTCTACCATCTACAAAGGATGCTTTACCACCTATTTTCCTTACCAGGTCTATCAAATACCCTGCTTATGTCATCTGCACTATTTTGGACAGACTGGCCATTCTGCATTGATTAGAATTGAAGAGAACATCAAGACTATATTACATTTTTGGAATCCAGCAAGTCTGGCCCTGCTTCTCTATTGACACTAGGCATGGAGTTCTGTGGAAGCAGACAAAACTTCATTTGAGCAAGTTCAAATTTGATAGTCTTTTCCGTGAATGGTACAAAATCATCCGAACCTGAACTGATCAGACTGTATTCCAGTATCCAAATTTTGGGAAGTGATCACTGTTAATTGTTCATAAGTTTTTTTTTTAATTAATATCTTAAATTATATAGAAATAAAGGATATTAAAGATCCAACATTATTTCAAAGCCAAATATTTTGAAATTTTGACCAGAGCACTTATGAGAATACAATCCTCAGCATTGGAGTTGCCTTAGCTTGCACTACTTAAAAGAAATGAACACTGCCCAAACGTCCACATCCATATATCCACCTTTTATTGATGCGTTTGATAAAGGTTTCTCTGGCAGCTGGTTGGTTCTCTTCAGAGACCACTGTATAAGCAAAGGATCTTCTTCAAAAACTAGATGATCCCCCGGATCACTCTAAATTCAACCAGTGACCCGAAGTATCATTGAACTCGCTACTCAGCGGTGGTTCTATTCAGTGACGGGCTCACCCTACCACTCAGCAGAACTGCTCATATCCCAGGAAAAAGTGTTCACCAGAAAATATCAATCCCCAGAAGCTCAAGAGCTCTCTCAAGGCAGAAACCTTAAGAGAGCAAAAACTCTCATTCAGTACTAAAGAAATTTGATGTTAGAGAGTTGTATTTTTCATAAATGAACTCTTGGTTGGTGTGTAATAGTAATTATCAAAAGAAAGAGCCACATGGCTTCATTTCGATGATGTCAGTTATATAGAAATAGTGGATATTAAAGGTCCAACATTATTTCAAAGTGTACATAGAAACTTGGAAAGATTTGATATTTTATCCAGAGAGCTTATGAGAATACAATCCTTGGCATTGGAGTTGCCTTAGCTTCACTACTTAAAAGACATTAGTGTCCATATATTTCATCTTTTATAATATTAGTGCATTAATAAAGGTTTCGCTTGCTCTTTCCTTATGAGAAAAGGATTCACTTATGAAAAATACAACATCATAAAAGAGTCTCCGTAGCTCAGTCGGTATAGACAAAGTTCTTTGATTGGAAAGACCTGGGTTCGATTCCTGTCTATGACATGAGGAACCTTTATCTGGTTTCTTTCGACTCATCTTTAGTCGAAAGAAACCAGACATGCTGGAAACTCTGGTTTTTTTATTCCCTCAGAACAGGCAAACCAGCTTATGAACACATGGATCTACAGTCAAAAATACATATTTTAAAAGTCCCTCATTGGAGGGCACAACCTCAACCAGTCCTAAGGGACAGTTGAGGAAAATTGGGGAAGCCCGCACAACAACAACAACATCATAAAATCCTTAAAAAATATTCTGACATCAGATTTCTTTAGTATTGAATGAAAGTTTTTGTTCTTAAGGTTTCTGCCGGTCTGAAGAGACCCAACCAGTTCGAAACAGCTATCAGGTCAGTGAAGCGTTTATCGAATACACTAATAAATGGCAAAAATATGGACACTTGGGCAGTGCTCATGTCTTTCAAGTATTGCAAACTAAGGCAAGGCAACTCCAATGCTGAGGATTGCATTTTCATAAGATTTCTGGTCAAAATTTTGAAACTTTCGAAGTTTCTATAAAATTTACATTCCCACAATGAAACCACATCACTCTTTCTCTTGATATTTTAAATTATTTTTATCTATGCAACGTTTTACAATTGTTCCTTTGGATTCTAATAGTGTAATAGCATATATTTCAACTGCAACTGAGACATGCTAATATATGCCTGATTTATGACTCATTATTATGATTCATGTTTTGAATGTAGTTAAGGGTGTGTCTCCTTTATGATGTCCACATAATATTGATTAAAATATATTGGCATTTTTGAATAAAATGCTATGTAATTTTTGTTACATATGTAAGCCATGAAAGTTATTTAAATTCTTCTTTTATGTTAACTAATAAGATATGTATATTTATATACGTAGGATAAAAAAAATATTATTTTTCTTTAGTTTTGATTTAAATGCATTGAAAAATTTAATAATAATTTTTTTCTTATTTTTATTTTATTAGCATTTACTAGAAAGAAAATATCCCTTAAAATAAGGTGTTGAAGAAATGACCCACTGACCTTCTATTAAACACTGAACACTGACAGACAGTTGGGTGTACATTTACTTCCCTTGTGTACTGCTGTAACCTTTGCTGTTCTTGTGTCAATAAACCAACCAACCAACATTTACTTTAAATAATAATAATAAAATGTTTTTCTAAGAAGGGAGTAACCAGGGAGGGGGGGGGCACAGTTATTTGGGGATTTTTGCTATTCACAATACATCTTGGAACACATCCCCTGCAAATATCGAGGGAACACTGCATATCTTTCTGCTGGAAGTATGAATTCATCAACTAGCATTCCTGTGCTTCACACAGTGCAATCAATCTTTTACCATTAGTATTTTCTACATCTTCACCAAAAGGTCCAGCTGTTAAATCCCCAATTTTTTGATTAGTTCTATTGAAGTCCCCAAGTACAAAAAGGTAAAAAAGGAAGGGTCCATCTCAAAGTGGAAGAAGAGAGCAAATCCATCTAGTGGACCCTAGGGCACTGTTGATCCACAGGTCCTTATTCAATATATTTGGACCCCCCTATGATATCTGATGGGATTCCCCATTCACCACCTGGGAATGCACTATCTAAAGATCAGGATTTTCCAAGAATGTTCCCATTACTTCTCCACTATTTTTCTTAAAGTAAAAATCTGATCCTGTTAATCCATATTATTTTACCTGAACCTAGCTTGTTCGGTCCTGAGATTCTCTTCTATGTTTTTTTTTTTTTTTCCCAAATATCCTTGCATAAATCTTACTTGGAACATTCAGTAAGAAAATTCTATTCTCACATTGTTTTATTTCAATTTTTTATGGATGATAGATGCTATGACAGCTGTCCCCTACATATCAGGGATATGATTTTCTGGCTAGGCCTTCCAAATTATGCAGTATAGCCACTGTAAAATACTTACATATTTGAGCATTTCTGAGATGTCATCTACTCAAGCCACCTTTCATTCAGTCTGATATCTTTTAATTCCTCGATTATTGATATGTACTCCTGATTGCATTCCTCTTTAATATTTTCCACCACTCTTCTGCACTTAATGTTTTAATTTAACAGTAAAAGTAATTACTCCAAATGTTCAGAACATTTTCAGTTTTTATGTCACTTTTATCATCTCTGATTCCTTTTACAGTACTTTTTCCTGATCCCCCCCCCTTTTCCCAGTAGTCTCGAGAACATTTTCTCACCATCGTGTTTATATTGTAACTTTTGTTTAGCTATTGTTGCACAGCTTTCTTGCATTTATCTCTCTCTGGGCATCTGCTAACAAAAAAAAAAAAAAATCTTCGCAGTACAAATTTTCCTTTATGTTAACTAATGAGATATGTATGTTTATATACGTAGGATAAAAAAATATTATTTTTCTTTAGTTTTGAATTAAATGTATTGACAAATTTAATAATAACTCACTGATGAAGTTACACATATTGAAGTCTTTTTTTTTTTTTTTTTCATATGACCTTGACCATGATAGAACATTCAAAGCTTGTTTAGGAATTGATTCTTGTATTGGGCCATAGGTGTTTATCCTTAATGAGATAAGCAAAAAAAGTGATTTTGTTCTTCAGGAAAAGCATGACTTGCGCTCTCTGCTTTCAGAAGAATGTCAAGTGTCTGTTGCCTCCACATTGGGCATACAAAAATTTTTTACTGCTTATCATATATCAAAAACAGCATCAGGCAAGCAGGAGGTTTTTTTTTCTCAAAAATAGGTAGAGCAACTATGAAAATAGCATTTAAATAATTGAGTTTCTCATATAGCCCCCCCCCCCTCCCCCTATGCATCAATGAAGGTACAGCATTGTTCATTGAATTCATTCCGTTAATCAGCACTTAAGCTTAAATACTCATCTGCTCAAACTGTTACATAAATGTTTTGTTTTACAGGCTACGAAAGAAAACATTTTTTTTTTTTCATTTAATTTTTTTGCTATAATTTTCAGTATTTTTTATAGTGTTAATTATATTTTGGCTAGGTTCCCAAAAAAAGATGTTTCATTTAAATTTGGAGTTATTATTTTTTTTAATCAAAGTGCATTCACTTGTGTTTAATTTAATATGCATGTTTTATTGGGGGGGGGAAGGTCAGGAATGCATTTTTAATTTATATTTTTTACTAGAATATATATTGTGTCATTATAATAACAATAATAAATCACTATTTAGATAATTTATTAGGAGAAAAAAATTGCTCCCCATTTGCTCACTGATCATGAAATTCTCTTACTGCAAATTTTTTCTCCTAAATAATCATAGGACAAATGATTACAGTGTGGGATGCTGTGAGAAAGAGCTACACAAAGAATTCAACTTGGTTGGATAATCTTTGGAAAATGCCATGAAATGCTCAAAAGGGGGCAACCTGGTCTGCCTTAAAAATATTCACCAGTTGTATACTTCTGAACGTAACATACGGAAGTGAAACATGGACATTGACCAAAAAATTGACAGGCAAGTTGAGGACTGCCTAGAGAAAAATGAAGATCACTGCTTGATATTACCATTCAAGAATGAAAGTGCAATACTTGAGATAGAGCTCAGACTAGAGAGGGAGAGATTGAGATTGTAACAACAGTCAAACAGAGATTCAATTAGCATTGAATAGGTCATTTTGCAAGAAGTAATACTCAAAAATAGACAAAGATAATATCTGAATGATACTTCAGAAATTAAAAGAGAGCTATTAGGAGGATAAGATTAAAGGAGATGGCTTGAACTCAGTAGTGTAGAAGAGATCAAGATAGGATAGAATTTGTGTAAAATTATATGGAGGCCTTCATCCAGCATTGGAGAGAAAAAGGCTGATGAAGAAGAAGAATTAATGATAATAAATGGATGCCCACCGTCTCTGAATTCCCAGTATAGAGATATGATTTGGATCAAAAAATCTAGATACTAGATTATGATAGACAAAGATTTGGAAGATTGACAAAACAAAATCAAAGTCATATTATACATTCGAAGTGTTTCATTTAATTCTGCATTTTCTTTAATAATTTTGGTTGAAATATGTTTTCTTTGAGTCCATCAGGGATCCACCTATCTGTGTAACTTATATTACTGTATTTCAGTTGATTGACATCAAGATTTATTAAATGATATCAGATGCATTACCATTTCTCATATAATTTTAAGTTTCATATTAAATGAAAATGAAGCATTAGCTATGATTCATGCATGCTACTTTAATGTACACAAATAATTTGTTCTAGGGAAGTCATTATATGATGTCCTTGTAAAGTTTTTCTTCAAAAACAAATCCTTTTCAATTAAAATCTTTTAGTAAATATCTAAGAGAATGGTGAGAATTTGAAAAGAGGGTCGACTATTAGATTAACTAATCTGTGGGGCATACTATTGAGGTTATACTGCAAAAATAAAAATAAAAAAAAAAGTACATATCATTATCAGTAGTGTTTTACTAGCATACTCAGCAGTGTGTTAATTAAACTCTAAAATGTTGTATCATGCACTTTTTACAGTGTATTTCCTATTAATATAGTTTGATGGCATTCATGTGGTCAGTGGCTCACTGGATACATCCATTAGAGTGTGGGATGTAGAAACAGGATCTTGTAAACATACTCTTATGGGCCACCAGTCTCTTACCTCTGGAATGGAACTTCGAAATAACATCCTAGTGTCGGGTAATGCTGATTCAACTGTGAAAGTGTGGGATATCACAACAGGACAGTGTCTGCAGACTCTTGCAGGTAAGCGCAAACTTATTATTCTGATTTTGTACCTTCCCCTTCCCTGCCACCAGAATGACAATGAAATCTCATTGACATTAAAGTGTTTATATGAGATGTGAAAATTTCAAACGTTTTCCAGCCAATTGAAAAATAATGTTTGAACCAACATTAATACTGGTGTTAATGTAATAATGCTAATGTGTTATTACCACTAGTATTAATAGTATTACATTACCACCATTATTTATATAGGTTCTTAAGCCATTCCATAGTTTTAAAACATTGCATTATTTGAAGTGGCTGTATAAACAGTTATATGTAAACTGTATATTACATGCTGCATACAGTGATGTGAAAATTGTTCTCACTGAATGGAAATCTCTTTTTATGTTTCCTTTACTGGCTCCCCTTCTCTTCTGTTGATACTTTACATATTTAGATAGGAGAAGAATTTAATAATTTCATCCATCACCTAGTGTGAGAGGACTACCCTATATATTAGAGGCCTGGAGGCTGGAAAATTTTCTGTTTGGTCTCTAGAGTACAGTTTCCAGATTATTTAATCCACAGCCCCTCCCATGATACTGTTGTACAATTATAGATAGATTCCATTAGTCTTTCATGGGTGGGACTCACATTTAAATAAAGAAATTACTGATACCATCTCAAACTTTGATTTCTATTGAGCTATAGAGCTTTTTAGATAGGATTTCTGCTATCCATCTTGGTTTTTAATAATATATTACCATAGTACACCACTGTTAGGCCAATGGGATTCATTGAGGTTAGTTAAGTCTCACACTGCCAGTCAGTCCTTGTTCATTCATTATTCAGTTAGATGCTGAATGCTTTACCTTACCAAGGCAGATTATTACTGGGTTCTGGCCTGATGGAATTTATTGATATTTGTTTTGTTGGAATTTATTGATATTGATATTTGTTCCTCTCTGGCTGTTCACATAATGAACAGCCAGAGAGAAAATAGGCAGTCGAGTTGTGAAGTTAATCGAGTTAATCAAATGCCTTGGAAAAGTTTAGAGCAACATCACACTGGTTTCACTGAATCTTTCCATAGCTTGTGTCTGTTGATGGGTGATTCTGACATGATAATATGCTGTGGATGTGAGATAGGCAGAATCTATATTGGTGGTCACTTATTAAATGGTGAGTTTTCAAGTGGTGAAAAAGTTAACCATCAATGACTTTCCATTATTATCAGTGGGATGTTCTATTATCGATAGAACAGCCCATTGAATGAATGGGATGATTGAAGGCTGAAGGCTGTCTTGGATCTCTTTTCTTTGGGATGGGTTGAATGTAGGCTTATTTCCATGCTGTAGGGTAGATGACAGATGTAGTTGAGTATGAAAGATTGCAAAAGATGATATAGGAAGTTATAATTCTGGAGTACAAGTTTTTAGCACAACTTGGGGGGTGGGGGGGGGCATCAGGTCCCTAAAAACTTGTTTCATCATCATCAAACCATAGGCTCATTCTGCAAATGTGTCCAAATAATTGCAGCTTCCATTTTATAATCTTGTGTCCAATGCCTCCTTCACTATCTTTTTTCACCTTTCTTTGTCCAGTGCACAGTATCGCAGTTTCTGTACATCCATTCCACACCAGTCCTTTATGTCGTCTATCCATTCTCTGTATAGTCTACCTCTCCTGTTTACACCATCCATAATACCAAACATGAATGTCTTTATCTTTCATTCTGCAAATGTGTCCAAATAATTGCAGCTTCCATTTTATAATCTTCTGCATTAGATTCTCCTTTAGTTGCATCTTCTGATAGAGCTCTTCATTTGTGATTTCCTGTAACCATCCTATTCTTAGAATCTTCCTGTAACAAGTTCTTTCAAATGCCAAAATTCTTTTTCTTGATTCCTTATTTATAACCCACGTTTCGGATCCATACAGTACCCCACTAAAGATGCATGTTTCCAGCACTCTTAGTTTTGTTTGCAGGCTGATCACTTTACTTTTTCAGATGTTATCTATGGCTTTCAGATTTGTTCTTCTCTTTGCAATCCTGATCTTTATTTCTTTTTTGCAGTCCAAATCATATGTCATTTTACTTCCCAAATATGTAACCTGTTCTACATTTTCTATATCAATTCCATCCACTTATATCTTTTGTTTCATGTTCTTCTCACCAAATACCATTGTCTTTGTTTGCTTCCAAGCTATTCAGGATTCTCTTGATGTCTTTCTGAGATGGTGAAATCAGGGATACTTTGCCTTCATCATAAATGCAGAAATTAGAAGCAAAGAATGATGTTAGGAGAAGTGAGAGAGATAGAAATCTGAATCAGTTACCAGCCATTTAATAGGGACATGCATAATACTCTTTTTTTTTAAATGATTGTTTCACACATGTAAAGAAAACTAAAATTTATTAAATACTCTTATATATTTTTCTCATTTAACATGAGCATCATTCAGCGAGAAAGCAGAATTGGCTGCAACATTTAAAATATGAGCATAAGAACAAGTCATATAGCATATGCCTACTTCCATGTGTCTCAGTCACAGCTGTGTGAGTAGAAGGAACACTATTAAAGTTCCAGGAAAACAGGTATAGTTATGTAATTTAAATATATATAAATAATTAATTACAATTACTTCCCAAAATTTGCAGATAGGCATACAGTCTGTTCGATTCGATTAAGATTAGAATGATAGTGTAGAGCTTCACCCAATTTGAGAAATAGATGACGAAATTTAAACTGATTGTAGTGTAATGTCTTACATAGGATCTCCTACTTATATTTCTTTTCTGTCTTCTATGAAACTTCACTGGCAAAACCACCTCTTATATTAAAAATAGTTTTGACTTCTAAAAATAAATTAAAATATTCATCTTCAAGAGTGTGAAATTATGTTTTATTTGACGTGATTTCTCTGTTTACAAGCATACCACCCCAAGAAACTCTACAACTTTTACAAGGAGATTATCCTGATGACACGGTTAAATTATTTTTGTTTACTAAGAATGCTAGTTACTTTCCTTGGCAAAATGAACTGGTTTAACATATCAAAGGTGCTGTGATGGGCACTCCTATATCATCTACTTTGCTAGTTACTTCATGGAGCACTTAAAGGATTGAATTTTTAACACCATTTCTCCTCGACCTCATATTTGGTTACATTTTGTTGACAATGTCTCTGAAACAGAACTACGAGAGGGTACCCAAAAATAACCAGAATTTTTTTTTTTTTTTTTTTAAATTAAAAAAAATTAAAAAATCATTAGAGTTTATAATACCACATTCTAGTCTCCTTCAAAGTGCTCTCCATGTGAGTCAATGCACTTGTCCCAACATTTTTTCCCACTGCTGTAAACATTTCTGGAACTGTTAAGCTGGATTAATGTTTATGGCCTCCAGTGACTTTTCTTTCACTTTGTCCACATCAACAAATCGCTGCCCTTAAATGGTTTTCTTTATCTGTGGTAATAATAAAAAAAAAAAAAAAGTCGCATGGAGAGAGAGAGAGAAAGAGAGATCGGATGAGTAGGGAGGGTGGGGAACAACTACCATGTTGTTTTTCATCAAGAACTGTTGCACAGACATGCATTCCAAGGAATGCAAATCTTCTGTTAAAATTCGCTGGCACAAACTCCATGACAAATTTGTCTCTTTAGAAACTTGCTCAATGGTCTTTCAACAATCTTCATTGCCTGACAAACCTTTTTTGATGCTTTCATCATTTCTGCTTGTCGAAGGTTGGCCAGATTGTGGTTGGTCTTCAACTGACATGTCCCCATTTTTGAAACAGAAAAACCACTCATAGACCTGCATTTTACCCAAAGGAAAATTAAAACAAAATTTCATGCACACTCTCTGTTCCTTGTAGTCAGCCATTGCAAAATTGCTAAACTTGCTTGTAAGCACTAACAAAAAAGCATTCAGAACAATGAACTAGTTCACACAGAATGATGTCACTTGCCAGACTGGTGCAGAAAACTGGCACAGTTTTCTGCACCAGTAATTGATCTTCCGAGACAAAGAAGACTAAATAGTTGACATCATGCAAAATAATAAATATTGGATGCTATATATGGGCAAGTAATCATGAAAAGGAAGCAGTAGTAATAGCAATGCCTAGCAGCAGCAGCATCCATAACTAGAAAACGTATGTGCACCAAGTTCAGATTCCAGTTATTTTGGGGTACGCCTTGTACTTCAGTTTTTGGACAAAATTAACTCCTTGTGCACTCGCATCAAGTTTGCTATTGAGTGGGAATCTAACAACAGTCTTCCCTTTCTAGATACCTTAATACATCATAACTCTGCCTATAATGTTGAATTTTTTTGCTTACAGTAAGCCATCCTTCACAGGCAGATATATATCGATGCAGCTTCACATCATCATTCTTCACAAAAGACAGGTATTATCAAAAGCCTCATGCACCAAGCACACAAAATTTGTTTTTCTCTCTTCTATTTGAAAAATTAAATAAAATAAAACTATCACTTAATGGTTATAATGAAACCATGATGCAGAAAATAATCGATAATTATCAGACTGTCAGACTGCAATCTGATGTTAAAAGAATCTGCACACCCTACCTTAAAGTGACTTCTTAACAAGTAGCAAGGATTTTCTGCAAATATAATCTGTATGCTGCCTTTAAACCATCCCAAAATTATATATATATTTTTTTCTTACCTTTTAAGAATAAATTATCACCTCTGCCCTTGCCTGCTGTTTATCAAATACCTGTTCATGCCAACTTTGCTACTTTGGACATACTGGCCATTCTGCTGAGATCTGAATCCAAGAACATCAAGATTTTCTGTAATCAGAAGTGTTAGACCTTGCTTCTCATGCCATTGAACTAAACACAGAATTCACTAGAATCAAAGATGTTGCACTACAATAGGTTTAAATTTGGTCATCTATTTCTTGAATTGTGTGAAGCCTTACATCCATCCTAATCTTAATCAAATAGAAAGTATACCTATCTCTAAGTTTTGGGAAGTAATTGCAATTAATTATTTATATATATATATATATATATTTTTTTTTTTTTTTTTTTTTAAATTACATAACTATACCTGCTTTCCTAGAAGTTTAATAGTGTTTCCTCCTCCTCACACAGCTGTGACCAAAACACATGGAAGTATGCACATGCTGTATGACTCATTTGTGTGTTCATATTTTAAAAGTTATAACCAATTCCTCTGCTTTCTACCTGAATGATGCTCATGTTACATTGAGCAAAATATATAAGTGTATTTAATAAATTCTAGTTTTCTTTATATATGTGAAACTGTTATTTAAAAAAAAAAATAGTATTGAAAATAGTATTACGGAAATTTGGATGGATAGAAGTTGCACCTAATGGCTTGGGGAAGGGATCAGATTGCTTAGCCCTTTTAAATGGCCCCATTTGTATTTGTTAATAGTCTTTTTGCAGCTGTTGTATGCTACCATGTATTCTCTGTGGGATGGTGGAAATTTTGGTTTTGAGCTGCTTGTGATATTCTGAATACTTTTTTTTTTTGGACTGTCTTGGCACAATTTTTGGAGAAACCCAAGGCTTGGCAAATGTAAAGAATTTGGAGTGGAATGGAGTTTGAAGACCTTCATTCTTATAAGAATAATTTATATTATTCAGTTTGGTTCAGAAGTCACTTAAAGGGTCAAAGTTAGACAACTAGGAGGAGACCTCCACGTACCTTTCAGGAATGCAGACCAACTATGGCTTTTGACCTAATGTCCAATCCTGACCTTCATGGGTAGCACCTTATTAGTAGGTATCCATTGGATACTGAATGAATGAATGAGGTTATGTTGACTTAAACCAAAGGCAAACAGTGAAAAGTCAGCTACTGAAACTCAGCATCATTCAGAATTCAAGATAAACACCAGAATCATCAGTGGAAAAGAAGTTGAACTTGCAGAAAAATTACAGATATGCTATGCAGGGTAATTGATCTTCCGAGACAAAGAAGACTAAATAGTTGACATCATGCAAAATAATAAATATTGGATGCTATATATGGGCAAGTAATCATGAAAAGGAAGCAGTAGTGATAGCATTCAACACTAAACACAAAGATAAACTTCTTGATTTGCAGCCAGTTTCAAGCAGAGTTATTTGGACAAATTTCAAAATGGGAAATTGGATAATGAGACTTATTTGTGCCTGTGGACCCATAGAAGACTCTCCTAAAGAAGAAGTGGAGGAATTTTTTAAGGCATTAGAGAAGAACGGCTGTTACACACAAAAAAAGAAAAGTGTGTCCGTGTTAGAGATCTAAACAGCAGGATAGGAAATGATTACCAGACATACAAAATGTCATCTCTGAAACACTTGCTAAGAACTTTTAATATACTTTCTTTTTTTGGCTGCCTCCTTAATTGAATCAGTATTTTTTACTAGAAACAAAGTTTAGTCCTTATGTTTGAACTCCCGTTTTTTCTTGAATAATATTTTTATAGTTGGGTGTATAGTAAGTTTTTCAAGATAAAAAAAAAGAGAAAATTGTTTAAATGTTAAATATCATATGCTGAATCAAAGAACATAAACAAAATTTTACTAAAGAACAAAAAAGCAAGTAAAAGTAGATTTACCTATATGTATGTATATAGAAAAATGTACATTTCTAAAACTTTTTAGAAAAGAAAAATCAATTGTACAATGCTTATAGCATGCATAATGACTTTTCTTTCTCTCAATATGTTTTTTACTGCTTTTCTCTAAAATTGACTTCTATTTTTTCTTTACTTGACTAAATCAGCTTTCTATTTATTTATTAGTTGTTATTTTGTTTTTTCAGGCGCAAATAAGCATCAGAGTGCAGTAACCAGTCTTCAGTTCAACAATAAGTTTGTCATAACCTCTTCCGATGACGGAACAGTAAAACTGTGGGACTTGAAGACCGGTGAATTTTTGCGTAACATAGTAGCTTTAGAAAGTGGAGGAAGTGGTGGTGTTGTGTGGCGGATACGAGCATCTTCCACCAAGCTTGTTTGTGCTGTTGGTAGTCGAAATGGAACAGAAGAAACAAAGCTTCTCGTATTAGACTTTGATGTGGACTCAAAATGATGGCGGTAGATTTAGAACTATGAAATGACTTTTATTAAAAGCTAGAAATTTAAATTTCAAGATTTGACTGCCAAGATGCAAACTTTCCAACAGACTTCTAGTTAATCTTTGCCTAAAAAAAAAGCTTATATTCTGTGCCACATGACGAATCTCTGGGTGAAGTCAAAGACAGCTGTGACTGTTAATGGGAAATTGATTTCATAAATGCTATTCCAGTTAAAGATTTTTGTATTAAAATTCAGTCAAAAGGTACCCAGTGGATAACTATGTATTTCATGTTTGCTTATCCATCATGGAACTAAAAATATTTCAACCTGTGGTATGGAACTGTTTCCTTGGATGTAAACATTAATGAGCCTTGTGTTAGTGACTGTGAAAATTTGATTCTTAACATTAGTGTTCGCCTTTGTTTTGTCTATTTGTGCTGGACACATGAAGTGGTTGTCCTTTATATTTCTTCCCACCCAAACTGTCAACACGGACATCTTGTAAATAAATTGCCATTTTTGGTATGGTTGTTGATTTTATTATAGTATATATATTTTTTAAAAGTGCTTAATATTTTCTTCCCCTTGGAGAAACAATTCTGGAGTTTACTTACATAAATGTCGATTTATGCAGAAATAGTGAGTTATTAAGAGAAACTTTTGGACCTAACCAACATAAAATAAAACCTTTATGTGTATATTTGATTTTGGATTTAAAGTAAAAGTTGATTTAAAGCTATAAAGAATTAAAATTTCTTGTGAGTTTGAAATTTCATATTAAGAATTAATTTTAAAATGTCTTATAAGACATTTTTTTATAAATTCTGTTTTGAATTAATTTAGTAAATATCAATGGAAAAGTGAGAGTTGAATGGGGGGGAAAGTGGTAGAGCTCCCCCAATGTGCAGAGTTTTGAATGAGCATGATAGTTTTTAACTCTTATATTTTGTATGGATGCTTTAAAATTGATTATATTGCATTCAGTTTGAAAATGGCACATAAAAGGAACATTATCCTTTTAATTGGTAAGATGAATAATGTACACTTTTAAGAGTATAATGCAAAAATGTAATACAGAATTTGACAGAGGTTCTTGATTTTTATAAACTTGTTTCAAAAGAATTCTGAAATTAGTAGTTGTACAATATATTTTAAACTTACATTAGTACAAAACTTGTTGAATTTTGGATATCTAAGAAATAGAGGCACTTTCTTTCAGTTGATTTTTGCAATTCAATAACAAAACCAGTTATAGATTCATAGATCCAGATATTATCAACAAAGCTGATAGTTTTTTGAATGAAAACAAATTTTCAAGCAATCCCATTTGGCATGAGTGATACTGCAAGCTTTTTTGGATAACTGATTTTTATTATATATGTAAATCCCATCATGCTGTTGCGATTTTTGGTACAAGTATCAAAAAAAAAAAAAAAAAAAAAAACAGAAAGAAAGCACAGAACATTTATCTATACCAGTATTTCACCACACTTGTTTTCAGGCATATCTAAAGAGTATTAGCAGTGCAGCATATTTCATTCCTAAACCAAGTTTTATTTCTGCATGATGAAATCTGTGACCAAGTGCTGCAGCTGTTTATCTTATGGAAGCTGTCTTCTCAGAAATGGTCTGCAGACTGGTCTAAAATCTCTAACACTAATCCACTTGCAATAAAAGAATATACTAGAATCTTCATCCCTGCCACTCGTGACATTTCACAATCACTGTGATTCTTGTATGCAGTACAAATCTCATTAGCAATACCATTGTAGTTTTGTAAGCACAATTTGTGTTGCTGTTTATTTAAATTAATATATATTATGTATAATATGTATCTTCACAGAAAAAGGTTGTGATGATTTTATAAGATATGCTAGACTATTTTGAAATAAATGTGTTGTATATAATTGATGTATATGATATGGCGGTTTCTACACATTTATGATAATTACTTCTTATTAATGTCAAAAAAAAAAAAAAAGTTAGCATTTTTATTTTATTAATAGAGAAAAGATTAGTTGGCCAAACTGCAGCTATAGCAAATCTAGAGCTAGTTGGGATTTAAGCCATCACCGAGACTCATTAATGTGTGGGAGTATATGTGCAGAATTTCGACAGCAAAATACTAGGGTGGTCTGAAAACTTGTCGGCCTCAACCTTAGATAGCAACACTATCGGCACGATTTTTTTTTTTCCCCCTAAGTTGGTACATCTGTCATAAGCATCTATGTGAAATTGCCAGTCATTCTGTCAAGTAGTTTGTTTTATATAGCTGCCTGAAGCAAAAGTGTTGTATGTATCCCTTGAAATGGATAAAACTGAGTATCGTGCGGTTATAAAATTCTTTATAAAAGAAGATTTAACACCAAAAGAAATTCATTCAAAGTTCATAAACGTTTATGGGCACTCTTCTCCTTCGTTTTCAACAATTAAGAAATGGGCTGCCGAGTTAAAACATGGCCATACAGGCCTTGAAGTTGATCCACGTGAAGGACGACCAAAAAGTGTAACAACACCTGAAATCATTGATCAAGTAGACGATATGGTACTGGATGACCAGTGAGTCAAAGTGCATGAAATTGCTGAGACTATATGCATTTCAAAAGAATGTTTAGGATATACTTTGCATGAAGAATTGCAAATGAAAAAGCTGTGTGCAGATCAAAAATGCACTTGCATGAAAGACTCTGAACAGTGCTTGGAGTGTTTTAACAAGAATAAAACTGATTTTGTGCTTTGATTTATTACTATGGATGAGACTTGGATTCATCATTACACACCAGAATCCAAACAACAGTCAAAACAGTGGTAGACAGAAGCCAGTTGTTCAATGCCAAAGAAGACAAAGTCAGTTCCATCAGCAGGAAAGGTCATGGCATTGGTGTTTTGGGATGCTAAAGGCATTTTGTTTATTAATTATCTTGAAAAGGGTAAAACAATAACTGGAGAATATCATTCCGATCTTTTAACCAGACTAGATGGAAAAAATTCATGAGAAAAGACCCGGTTTGCAGAATCAAAAAATCATCTTTCATCGGGACAATGCACCTGCCCACAAAGGTGTTTTGGCAATGGGAAAATTAAGGGATCTGCACTATGAATTGTTGTAATGTCCATTCTGTTCCCCAGATTTGGCTCTCTCTGACTTCTGTCTCTTCCCAAAACTAAAACTCTTCCTCGCTGGTTAGTGTTTTTCTTAGAATCAAGAGGTGATTGCAGATATCTTATTTTGCTGTATTTAGCTGTAGAGTTAGTATATCAGCAGATTTTGCAGATATCTTACTGAGAACTACTACAGGGACGGGATAATGGTGCTGGAGCATTGCTGGAATAAATGTATTAGTCTTGGGGGGGGGGATTATGTTGAAAAATAAAAAATAATTTTGAAATTATAAATTTGTTTTTTCATTGTTAGGCCGAGAACCTTTCAGACCACCCTCGTACGTGCACGGATTTGTGCGTTGACTTCTCCAAGAACATTTGCTTTAAATTCCTTTTCTGTACCAGCATCCAGAACTAGTCCACAGACAAAAGTTCAAGAACGACTAGTTTTGAGATGGACCTATTATTGGAATTTGAACTACTTAATTAGGCTCTACTTAAAAATAAAATATTCATTGTATATATACAGTAAGATATACAATACTCATTGAATATCTCCACAGTGTACATGTGGAAATATTCACAATGTTCCTTTTATCACTAGAAAGTCAAATATCATATATTATTCAGCTTTGGATGCTTCCACAAGTGATTATCCAGCTGGAATTTATATATCTGTCAAGTACATGCCAATACTTGCAAATGAAACTGATGTTGATAAATTCCTTCCACCTATACATTTTTTTGCTATGTGAGTTTTGGTCACTTGTCCACTCTGTGTTTAAACAACCCTATTTATTTGCAATTTTCCTCATAAACTGCTGAGTATTTTGTTGGGTAATACAATACAATACTGAAAGCTTTCTCCGAGTGTTTTTATATGGTCTTCCATTAGTTAACTCAGACAAAATGGTGTTCCAAAGGAGAGGATACTTACATACTAGAAACTTACATATTAGAATTCCTCTCAGATGATGTGCTGCCATGTCTGAGAGAAACAAGTGCTTTGTGAGTAAAAAGACTTCACATCCCACCAAGAATGCAAAGAAAATTTTCTAGGCATTTTAAACTGAAAGTGGACTATTTCAGGTGCCAGGAGCTTTTCCTTCCACAAAACAATTGATGAAAGCATGCGACTGTATTAAATCTAAATAACCCAAATAAACTTTCCTATAACACTTTTCATACCCATGAAGTTACTAAAATAATTTTTACCAGAATGAAGACTTTTCTTTATTCAATAGTGCCAACAAGCATGCTTCTATAGTGCAGTCAGTAGTAAAGACACTCTTTAGTTAGAAAGATAGTATTACAAGAAAATTTATAGGGCTTCTTGTCTAATGGTGAATATCAAATCTCATATGAAGACGATAAGGATTTTTCTCCTGAATTGGAAGATTCAGGAGAATTGCTCTCCAGCAGAACATGAAACAGCTGGCTAGAGAACACATGTTTTGGAAGCATAATACATGGCGTAGCCTTAATAACTTTTGGCTTAGACTAAATAACCAACAGCCAAGAAAGTTGAAATGAAATGTAGAACATACAACTAGCTTGAAACAAAAATCTCAATCTCTCTCTCTCTCTGCTTATACAGAAGGCCTTTGATTGCAGAAAACTTACTTTATCCAAATAGCTCACTCTATTCACTTTGGAGAGTCTTTGTAGCCCATTTGGTATCAACAGTGCCCTTTAAGTAGAATGATCTTTTTGAATCCAGTATAGAATGTGACGAATCTTTACAGAGGCTTTATTGAAGGTTATAATTAGTAACTAAAGCTTATGTCTTAGTTAGATCTAATCCAACTAACACATAATAAACTTCAGCCATAATTCAAAACAGCTCAAGCTGATCTCTTGCCTAATGGTGATCATATCTTTGGTCCATCCCTACTTCCATCTCTTTCACATCCAAATGGTTTCATTTCAACATTAGAGATAAAGAACAAATCACCTGCTACACAATTAAAAGATAACCCAGTTCATGCATGCTTCCTTTAATCCTTTGTCAAAAAGAAATTAAGAGGATTGTGATTTTCATAATGTCTTCTCGACTGTATCCTCATAACTGTAATTATATCAACAGATATCTTTTCCCTATTAAGTTTAGCTGCTTTAATGTTATTTTCAAGACCATTTCTCCATCTTCACCTCTTTCCTTTTTTGGTATCCAATTTTCTGTGAATTGTATGTTTCTATTTAATATTATAATAATTATATTATTTTAATTTTTCTCAATGTTTTCATCTTTAATTTTCATAGTTTCTGCATGTTTCATTGAAATTTCTGCTGTTATGTTGAATCTAAGTAATCATTTTCCAGTATAAAAATAATACTGGTACCTTCAGTTATTGATAATTTGTTGTTTTTAATCTGTTCTACATTTTTCCATCTTATTTCTTTTATGTCATCGCTGAATTAAGTAAGGTGAGACTTAATCTCTCCATGTCTGATTTCTTTAGTTTTGTTCCTTGTGTAAATTATTAAGTTCTCTATAAATCATTAGAGAAGTGTTATATCTGTATGCACACATGCACAGGTTAGTTCTGTTATTTCTTTTGATATATTTGTTATTTTTAATATGGTTATTAAATCTTTTAATTGCATTCTATCAAATGCTTTAGTTAGATCTATGAAATATATATATATATATATAGGGAATTTAGTATATTCTAATGACTTTATATTATTTGCTTTAATGTAAATATTGCTTCTGTTGTTAATCTGTTTTTACTAAATCCTTGTTCCTCATCTGTTTTTTTTTTTTTTTTTTTTTTTTTTTTTTTTTTTTTTTTTTTTTTTTTTTTTTGAAATTATGTTATTTTTCATATATATTTACATATTTCACAATTTAGAAAGCATGCCCTACAGACAAACATGGAATTTTTTCAGACCTCCTCCAATAAGCAGGAAGATAGTCTTATACTGGGTGATTAACTTAATCTCCCACCTAAAGGTAATCACAAACTCCATTCCCACACTAGGATTCAAATCCGCAGCTTGGTTAGAGAATGGATATATTAGCCACTTGGACAACCATGTGAGCAGTTGATTGCAATTATGTCGTTTCCAGTTATTTTTTTGTGCATACTTTTAATATTGTACAAAGCATGTTTATTCCTCTATAGTTATTATCTGGATTTATCTAGTTTCCTTTTTAATACTGCATTAAGCTCTTTTAATAGTCATTTGATATTTTCTTTCTTTAAATACTTTAAAGTTTTTTTTTTTTTTGTATCTTATCTATTATTTCATATGTTATATCTTTATTTTTAGTTATATATTTTTGATATAGTGACATATTTAATTAATTTATCTTGTAGGTATTGATTAAATGAATTTTCTTTTCTTTTGCTAAGATTTTTACCTCATATGTATTGTGTCCATCTTTGATTACTTTGTTTACTTTTTGTTTTCCTGTCTTATCTATATTATATTGAAGAGATGCATTTTCTTCTTCTATTACCATTTTTTAATTGTTTCTATGATCATATTTTGCATAAGTGTCTTATGCTTTCATCCTGAAATAATTCTATCTTTATTTTTTTTTAACCTTCTTTTAAATTATTCTTCAACATCTTTTTCTAGTTTTATCTTCAAGAACCTATGATTACTTTCTATATCTGCTGATGTTACTCTTACATCCAGAATTCTTGTCTGGTATCATTTCTCTGTTAGTTCTAACCAATTACAGATTATTCTCTGGTATTTACCCACATTATTTTATGATCTGTGTACTGTTTATTCTGTTTTATTAATTATTTCTGTTAATAATAATTGGTACCTCAGTAACTGGATTGCTGATTCTTATGTTTGAATCTCCAATTATTATTTGATATTTCTTTATTTTATCTAATTTGTAGATTTTCATAAAATTCTCCTCTTTCGGGTTTTGGTTTGCCCTTCCTCCAGGCTATATATACAATAAGAATATTTAACTTTATTATTTTATTTTTAATGAAGCATATGTATGATATAGAACTCCTATTAATTAAAGTAAAATTATGATGAAATAGTTTAATGCTAATAAACTTATATAGGAATATTCTTAGGTGAACTCTTATTCTATCCTCAGTGTAGAAAAGAAGAGAATTATCTTTCTGTTTAAATAAACAGAAGGATAATGTATTTAACAAACAGCTATCAGCCTAGGAAAGTGCTGCATACCAGAATTGCAAACCTGCAGGAACAACAATCACTTCCAAGAACATCAATGTGTTTTAAATGGTCATCATGATGCATGCCATGGAATATCCTAGTATATTCAAGATTGCATTTTATAAAACTTTTAAGTTTAAAATAAAATAATGAATAAAGTACACTCATAATTAATACAAAATATCTGAGTTTATCCTTTAAAATGATCACTTCCTCTGATATAAAAATTGCTTCTTATCAATAATGTCAAGTTCACTAATTTAATTAAAAAATCCTGAAACTTGTATCCTGGGGAGAAATAACTTTGATAGAAAAATTGAAATAGTTTTGTTTAGTACAAATGCACCTACTCTTTACTACAACTACACTTTATGATAAAGTGTCGGATAACCTGTTATTCGACACTTTTATATTTTTTTTTATTGGTATTATAAAGACATCTATCCAAAACAATAAGTAAAGAATTAAACATTAAAACGTCAGAAATTTAAATTTCATTATGAGAAGAAATGCAAGCTTAATTAAGCCCAAGTGACTAGGTATATGACTGCTAACACACCAATTTTGTAAAGGCATAACACTAATTACCAAACCAATGAAAACTCCGTTTTTTTTTTTCTTTCTTTACAGTGACTAATTTGTAACTAGTATACAAATTGTTGAATAAATTTGAAAGTATACAAGACTTAATTTTAGAATGATATGAAATATCTGAATAAAATTATTCAGGTACTGTGCAATGCTACTTCAGTGGACAGGATAATCAACTTCAGTGCATCTGAAACACTGGACTGTTTTGATTCTTTCATAAACTCCCTCTTCCCTTTATCCTCCACCTTTTTTCCATCATGAGCATATTACATAAATAGTTATCTTTAAGAAGATTGGTTTTCTCATCCATTTTAAGAAATTCTTTGTTAAATACTTGTTCCTTACATATCCCAACTAAGTTCATCTCTGGAATGTTCTCATTTGATGTGACAAACCTTGGGAACTGGCACCCATAATCAAAACCTATGACAGCACCAGCATCTACTCCATCCATTTGAGATGGTCTATATTTTGCCTTTTCTCTCTCTCTCGCTATATATATATATAATCTACATTCATTTTAGTTTATTCTCTGGAACAGTGTTCCTTCTCTGTTGCTAATATAATCAAAGTACTAATGTATAAATTAGTTATAAAAGTAACTAATTAAGTTATAACAGTTAATAGTTTCATGTTGGACTGCTTCAAAGTCTTAATTATTAAAATTCAGCCCAACTGAAAGGAATTATTAGACCTCCTTTGATAATTATTAAACTAGCAAAACCAAGTACACTTCTGAAAATATAATTTTGTCGTATGTTGCTATAGCAGAGTTGAGAATATTTTTTTTTAAATGTTTTGTACAAAATTCAAGGTCAACAAATTAAAAGGGTAGAGAAAAACCTGTTATCTATACATGCAGACTTAGTTATAAAAAAAAAAATTGTGTCTTGTAGACAATTTTTTTTTACATATGCCTTTAAAAATTTAACCAGCATAAAAGTTAATAACACATGTCAATATATTTTTGCTGTCATCCTAAATGTTTTTTCAGTTGCTTTTGGAACAAATGCTCAAGTTTAATAAATTTTGCTTCCAAATGAATAACAGAACTAACAAAATTTTCTGGGCAGAGTTATAAAACAGCAACAACAAAAAAAGGAATTGTTTATTTAGTGGGGGAATGTTTCTAAAAAAATAGCTCATTAAGTCGAAATTTGTGAAACAAAAATGCTTTTCCCTTTAAAATCTTATTCCTTTTAAAAACAAATGGAGACATTCTGGTAATCTTAATTAACATACAGTAACATTTACCTTATAAATTCAAGTTCTGTAAAAATGTCTAAATAAACAGTATATGTGTATATTGTCATTAGCATGAAGAAAGCAAGTGAGGTCTACCTAGTTTGTCTTCATAACTCCATATCAGTGTTTTTCAAACTATTTTGAAGAATATTTAAAAAAAAAAAAAAATTAACCTAATTTCATAAATTTGTGCAGATGTCCCAATAGAGTTTGAATCTATCCAGTAAGGAACTGTTCCAGTCATGTATTATGCTACAAATCTATGCATTGTCTGCTGCTAAATTTACAGGTACCTTTTTTAAACCAATGCAAATTCGGCAAGCTAACCTTTCTTTATTTAGCTCCTTCTATTTGCTTACCTTGGAACAACTTTGTGTATTAGTTTGCAAGTTCTAAACTTAAGGAAATACTGTCAAACACACTACTACATTCAAAATCACTGAACCTTCTTTACTTTCCTCTGAATTTGAGTAGTCATAATCTGATGAGTTCAGTCAAAATACAGTCAATTTCTTTGGTCAGAAATGTCTTCTGTATCGTTATAACAGTTAATAATCCAATACACAAATATCCTACTGATCCCGAGTAGGCTCGTGCAATTCTGTGGACAGCACTGGGGTATGCAGAAGTAACAGCATTTATGGCAAGACTGTAAAATTAATGAAATGTTCTGGGTACCAAAAGCTTACTGTATCTATTTTCAAGTCAGTAAATTCTTATTACTTTGTCAACTTAATGATGCTAATAAATCCTTAGCATTTATTAGTGGAAACACTACTTGTTTGTGATGAGTTATCATCGGTATTACTATTTTTAAATCTACACCCACTTTCAGTCCAGCTTGAAGTTCGACAAACCAACTTCTCTGCCTCCTCCTTTATTCTATCTACTTCTGTTTTGTGAAATAGCCTACCCACTCTGCTTTCTCCCAAAGAATCAAACTTTCAGTTGTTCAAAAAATTTTTAACAGATTCCTGCTTTCTTCTCACCCACACACACACAGCACTGATATGCTAAGTCTTGCAATCATAAAATTAGTCTAGACGTTCTTTATTTACCAACAAACATTTGGAAGAAATACTGGAATTGTTTATGCAAGATTTTCCTAATAATTTATTTAAATTATTTGCTTTTTGTAACTCATTCTGGTTATTTTAGTTGCCACAGTAAATTTTACGTATAAATGAACAGCAAAGGTAAGTCTTCCATACATTGGAAAATTATGAGCAGTATCCAAAACAATTATCCTAAGTGGTACAAATGTGGTATATTTGTAAAACTCAAATGTGGTACAGACACAATATTTTTGCTGTTTGGCAAGGTTCAACAAACCAAACTTCAAGGATTTGTCACCAAAATTTATGCTGTTTTTTACTTGAAGATACAGTTCACACTAGAATTTATAAATAATTAGTCTCTCATTCTTGGAACAGTAAGACGTAGGACATTACTTCACAATTTAGTCATGTTAAAATTTGGCACTATAATAACTCTTCACTGTGAAGTTTTCTCTCTTGGCAATTTGTTACATCAAGGTATAGAATATATTAAATCCATTTTTTTTGTCTAATGGTATGGTGAGACCATCAGCAATGCCATAAACAGGGTATCTTCAAGAAGTCAACTGTGTGGTTATTTCTTATGTGCAAAGTATACCTGAATTTATTAAAAGATATTTAAGGGGAATGGCATTTAAGTGACATTATGTCCTGAAATACTTCACGTTCCTCAAATCTCTTGTCACTGGAATTCACTGCAGTTTATGAAATTCAAGGAAACAAGCTTCTTTATGGAAAAACTAAGCTGTAAAGGACTTTATTTATAGTTTTTTTTTCTCCACAGTATGTGGTTAGGACTTGATTTATTATTTTACTGCAGTTTTTATAAGTCTTTATTACAGATCTGCATTGCTGATCTTGTCCATTGGAGCTACCAAATTTGATACTGTAGTACCAAATAGAATGTTTTCTGTAATTTTTGTACTTTTATTTTCCATGGTATGATTACTATTTCTGCTTTCCCAATCTGAGAGCAGGCTCACATAATAACAAATAATCCTTAGTGGAATAAGAACCTTCATTCCTCAACCACTATTTCATACTTAGGATCTCAAACAAGGTGCCAAAACAGTCCATAAGAAAAATTTTGCATATTGCAGGTGGCTCAAGTGTAAAACTCTAGTTTCACATTCAGACTGAATGTGAAGCTACGATTGCAGCAGTTCTATTGAAAACAATAATAATAATAAATAATAAATAATCCAACTTTGAAAGAGCCAAATGCAGAAAATCTGCTCCTCTTCTTCAAAATGCATTAGCATTGTAGTTCCTATTTGTGAAACTTCTACCTGTAATCCTCTAAAGACTATCCTCTTGGCATCATTTTATTTCAGCTTTATGGGTGATTAAGGTAAATCACCTCCCACTTTAACCCACACGTCTTATTTACTATAGACCTTGTGTCATGGGAGTAAGATAAAATGAAAACCACCTCCCACTTAAAGAACAGTGCAGAGCATGCTTCATCTGATCATTCACCAAAACCCTTAATAGCATCTCTCCTTGTCTAGATTCCTTATGATCCCCAAAATCTGCACTTTGGAATTGATACCCATCCTACACTGTCAAATATTAGTCTGATAGCTACAGGCATGGAACATGTTTATATTCAGTCCTCCACCCTCCCCCCCCCCACCCCCAAAAAAAAGGTAGATAAAAGTATGCCATCAGACAATCAAGTCTCGGTCCTCTTGAAAACAATAGTGAAGGTTATCAACAGCCAACTTCATTATTATCTGGAAATCCATCAATTAATGATCACTCAGTATAGATTCCATCTCTCTTGCTTTACAAAGCTCTTGCCAACCTTACCGCACTTGGCATTCAAGATAAGAGAAGGTTTGTAGAAACTTACATAATTATGTGTGCAAATTTCCAAATCATTTCATTCAGTCTACTGTTTGTCTTCCTCTCTCTGCAGATTGGGTTCTCAGTATCCTCACTAGGTTCACTATATATAGCTGGATGGTGTTTTCCTATCAATGTTGGAGTACTTAGGCCTCTGTATTTTCACCCATGCTATAACTCCTGCACATTAATGATCTTCTCTTACTAATCTCATGCTATTCCATAGTTTCCCATACCCTTCCATTTCTCTCTTCATTTGACAAACCCTGTGGTGCTTAGTGCTCAAATGATTCGTGCTTCAGATTGTTCATAACCAGTGTCTTATCTCCTTGCTGTTCTCCAGAATACAGCTGTTTATTTCTCTTCAGGAAGATCTTACTTTGCTTTCCCATACCTTCAGTAATACTCAAATCTATGGTCAAGATTATATTTCTTCTCTGGCCCTGACTTACACTACTTAGCCCTTCCTGATACACAGATTGCATCAATTTTTAACAGCCTCCAAGATAGGCTTGATGTCCTTTACCATTTAATAACAAAGCGTCACCTGTACAACTGCTAGCACTATATAAATCCCAAATCTACCCAACCTTTAGAATACTGTTTCTAATATAGGATGTGGAGGGGGGGTTAAACTAAAAAAAAAGCCTCCTTAAAAAGACCAGTGCTATCCACAAGAAATAATCTGTTTAAGAGATTACCTTTCTCCCTCTCTCTCTCTCAGAGATCTCACACACACAGACGAATCACTTTCTCATAGATGTTCTGTTTCTGCGTTATGTCTTTTGTTCAAGTATTTTCATGGAATGGATGCTCTATCACAAAACTGGCTGTTGTCATTCCTTTACTTTCTTCTACACATGTAAAAACATGAGCAATTTGGTCAACAGCATACACTTCAGATGTAACTAACAATCAAAATTTTGCCTTCCTCTTTCATTCTGTTTACGTCACTTCTTTGGAACAGCATTCACAGTTATTTTCCTCATGGACCTCTGTTAAAGAAACAAAACAAATTGTTCTTTTGTCTTAACTAGTTGCCCACACTTACACAGCATTTAACAGATAAAAATACTATGTGGCAGCTGGTAGATAACCATAGCAAAGATGGATTGTGTGGTTCAGAGTGGTCTCCTATGATGAGTCCATGGAAGTGGAGATGTGTGTAATAATTAGATATAATCTTATAAATGAGTGTTGTCAGCATCTCATTTATTTTACTTCTTTAAGTATGGAAAAATATTGACATGAAAGAAGCTTACAACACCTTCGCTTCCTTATCAATGTGTTAGGCTCAAAGGCTTGTTTCATATGAATCTGATTAACCACCTTACCAGATATTAAAGATCATATACGCACCCTCAAAAGCTTCGTATCCGTCATAAAAATCAATGTAATATCAATGGTATTACAATTTTAATATGCACTTCGCATCCACATTAACCAGGCCGATATCAGAGTATTAACCAGGCTGATAGCGTGGTTAATACTCTGATAAGGAAGTAAATCCTATATTGTATAGTCAGCTGTACTGTCAGTTGCATGTATTCTATTGCCAGTATGTCTGTTTTAGAAATTACTATTATTATTATGGGCAACTCCGAGGAGTCGATAGACTCATCGAGGGAGGCCCTAACATGTCAAGAACAACTATTCGACATTCACACAGTATCTATCATACCTCACCTTGAACTCATTCACAGTCATGGCACCCACAACAGGCTCTAGCAGCTTATTCCACTCATTCACTACTCTCCAAGTAAAAAAACCTAGCTCTAACACCCTTGATAACCACACATTTGCCCAGCTTCCATGTATGGCCCCTAGTCTTCCCACCACCAGTCCTATTCTCAAAAATATCTTCTGAATTAATCTTATAGAAACTCTTCAGTAATTTGAATGTCTCAATCATATCATCCCTTTTCTGCCTATCAACCAATTTCTGCAACCCACAAATCTTCAACCTGTTCTCATAAGGTTCATTCCATAGACCTGCTATCATCTTGGTCACTCGTCTCTGGATCCTCTCCACCTCAAGAAGAAACCCTGGCATCCACATCTGGGCACAGTAGTCTAGATGGGGTCTTATCAAGGCTCGATACAGAGGAACAATAACTTGTTTGTCTCTGCTTGTTAAAATATTTTTCAGCAACCAAGTGATTTGATGAGCTGATTTAGCCACTTTTGTGATGTGCCCCCTAAACTTCAACTCCCTATCCACCAACATTCCCAAATCCCTGACTTCATCAATTTCCTCGAGTACGGTTCCACCAATGTGATATACTGCTGCTAATCTTTTCACCCCAAAATGCATAACCTTACACTTTGCCACATGATTAAATTGACATCCATTCTCCTTAGCCCAGTCCTCCAATCTATCCAAATCATCCTGCAAAATTTTGACTTCTGCATTCACTATTGCCCTACCCAACTTTGCATCATCAGCAAACAAATGAACACTTCCTCTCAGATCCTTTCCAATATTGTTAATGAACAAATTGAACATTAGTGGTCCAAGAACAGAACCCTGTGGTACACTACTAGTCACAGGCTGTCTTTTGGACTCTACTCCTGAATAAACCACTCTGATATCTATCCATCAACCATCCTCCTATCCATCTCACCAACCCTATATCCATCCCCATATGCTGCAGTTTACTGATTAGAATTCCATGTGGTATCCTGCCAAAGGCCTTAGCAAGGTCCAGTAGAATCACTGTAAACCCATTACCCTTATCCAGGTCAGCCATCACTGTGTTATAAAACGTGAGCAAGTTACTGAGGCATGATTTACCCTTCACAAAACCATGCTGTTCCCAATACAGTATCCCTTTATCTATCCAATCCTATATTTTCCTCGACTAGTTTCTCCAAGACCTTGACAACTATTCCTGATATGCTGATCAGTCGGTAATTTACAACAGCAGTCTTGGAACCTCCTTTATGCGGTGGAACTATTTTACCCTCTTTCCACCCCCTCAGGACTAACGCAGGCCCGAGACTCGAACAAAATGTTCAAGGGCACTGACAATTCTTTAGCTCTTCACGTACGACACGAGCTGGTATGCCATCCAATCCCATAGATAGATGTATTGACATTGAGGTTTCGTAATAGGCTATTCACCTCCACTTCACTATAATTCCCATATAATATATTGGTTCATTCATTCCTGCAATTTCACCACCTGGATGATATACTCTTGCAAAGTGCTCACTCAGTAATTCCACTATATCAACTGATTCGGTTACCTCCCTACCATCGACATTCTTTAAAATCATTCTGCCATATACATTTTTTCTTTTACTTGCAACATACTGAAAAAACTGTTTGGGATTCTCTTTAGCCTGATGAAGACCAGCCTTCGATAAAGACATCATGTATGTTTGTGGGCCATACATGTGAGACCAGCTAATTCACCTTAAGTTAGAAAGGTCTTATAAAGGTTCTTCGCAACTCAGGTCGTTCACTCCAACGTATATGAACGCTACTATCCTCTCTGATTGGAAAGGGTATGATAATAGACCCAAGGAATATAGAGCTTAAAACGCAATTCATAATGGAACAGAAGCACATTGTAAGGCAGTTTGAAATTCAGATATTAGAGGCCCAAACAAAATAGCAGTTATAAATGTCATTACTTTTGGTCCCAATAAAATTGAAATTAAGAGAAACTTTTGTTTCTATCACAAGTCACAGGCCTTCAAACGTACATGATATCTTTATCGAAGGCTGGTCTCCATCATTTCTTTAAATGCAATCACAAAAGTCTGTCTAGCTGGAAAGTAAATTGAATGTTATAATCAGGTGGCAGTAGGAACACCATGTAACCTTTAGTTTGTCCTTTGAATGATGTTCTGTTATATATCTTGTTGGAAGTTTATTTTTTCACTTGGTTAGACTATAATAAATTTAGTTTAATCCTTTATCCAAGTGTGAGCAAACAAAGTTTGCGCCTGAAAGTATCTTCAGGACTGAGGTAAGGTAGTGCAACATCAGGCAACTCTGAGCAAAGGTGGACCAAGTTCTCATCACTCCTTGTCTCAGTATCTCCCATAATGCAAAGCACATCTCCTTGCAGACGTGCTGCTATGCATTAAGGGAAGGGCCAGTACTCAGACCGGTTTCAACCTTTATTGAGTTCTCCTCAGTGGGAGGCAGACCCAAACGTGGAGACACTAAGGCAGAAGCAATAGGAGAGGTCATATTTACCAATAGGAGTTGCCAACAGGTGTACAACCTTTTTATTCAATTACTCTGGATTTAGAGAAAGATGTGGGAAGTTTATTTTTCCCTTGGTTAGACTATAATAAATTTAGTTTAATCCTTTATTGAAGTGTAAGCAAACAAAGTTTGCACCTGAAAATATCTTCAGGACTGGGGTAAGGTAAGTGCACAACATTCATATACATGTCCGCAAGGAGATGTGCTGTGCATTATGGGAGATACTGAGACAAGGAGTGATGAAAGCTCGGTCCACCTTTGCTCGGAGTTTCCTGGTGTTGTACTACCTTACCTCAGTCCTGAAGATATTTTCAGGTGCAAACTTTGTTTGCTTACACTTGGATAAAGGATTAAACTAAATTTATTATTATATTATATATATTGTACTCTCCAAGTTGTACTTCGAAAAAAAAAAATAGCATTAGAGAATTAAATATATGCAGTGGATTGACAACAATTCGTCCGTGTTTGCTTCGCGGTGAAAGTTTAATTATGCGTCTTAATATAATACATAAATAAGGAAGATATCGTTAAATGTTATTATTTTTAACGCTTAGGATCACTCTACACGTCAGGCCACACACATGCTCATGCACTGGCAAATAAGTAACATTTTACTTTTATAATCCAGATAAGTTTATTTCTATGATTGTAACTTCAATAATTATAACAATACTCTGGCAACGATATTTTGAAATTTATAAGAGTGTTTGTACTTAGTAATTTTTGAATAATTATAAAAGATTTAAATGATTTTCAAATATATGTATTTGAAAAAACCATAATTCTATAATTGAAAAGAATTTTTAAGTGTTGTTTATAACTGCAATATTCCCAGATTTCTATGAAAATGCTTCAGCTTTTTGACGTGATATAAACTTATAAACCGATATAAACTTATCCAGGAAAGTAAATAATCTCCCCTTCTCCAAAAATCCTTGAGAGAATTTTAGATGGATTCCTCTTTAACTTCCTAAATATTAAAACATCATAACGCTTGGAATTTTAAAAGTGGCGTTTCCAAGTCTCATATTTCTTAGTTGAGAAGGCCTACATTCCAATTCTCTTGCAGATCAGAGCCAGGTTATTTAGGATTCCTCAATCAAGGCACAGTTAGCTGTTGCCCAATGGTGCAAAGTTTCTTCCACCGCAATCCAGAAAAATGGCCTAAGACGTACAACATACATGGAGTTTCATGCGTCCACGTATTATTATTATTATTACGGGCAACTCCAGGGAGTCGACAGACTCATCGAGGGAGGCCCTAACATGTCAAGAACAACTATTCGACATTCACACAGTATCTATCATACCTCACCTTGAACTCATTCACAGTCATGGCACCCACCCACAACAGACTCTGGCAGCTTATTCCACTCATTCACCACTCTCCAAGTAAAAAACCTAGCTCTAACACCCTTGCTAACCACACTCTTGCCCAGCCTCCATGTATAGCCCTAGTCCTCCCACCACCAGTCCTATTCTCAAAAATATCTTCTGAATTAATCTTATAGAAACCCTTCAGTAATTTGAATGTCTCAATCATATCACCCCTTTTCTGCCTATCAACCAATTTCTGCAACCCACAAATCTTCAACCTGTTCTCATAAGGTTCGTTCCACAGACCTGCTATCATGGTCACTCGTCTCTCGATCCTCTCCACCTACTCTCCCATCAAGAAGAAACCCTGGCGCCCATATCTGGGCACAGTAGTCTAGATGGGGTCTTATCCTATACAGAAGAACAATAACTTGTTTGTCTCTGCTTGTTAAAGTATTTTTTTCAGCAACCAAGTGATTTGATGAGCTGATTTAGCCACTTTTGCAATGTGCCCCCTAAACTTCAACTCCCTATCCACCAACACTCCCAAATCCTTAGCCTCATCAATCTCGTGGAGTATGGTTTCACCAATGTGATATACTGCTGCTAATCTTTTCATCCCAAAATGCATAACCTTACACTTTGCCACATTAAATTGACATCCATTCTCCTTAGCCCAGTCCTCCAATCTATCCAAATCATCCTGCAAAATTTTGACTTCTGCATTCACTATTGCCCTACCCAACTTTGCATCATCAGCAAACAAATGAACACTTCCTCTCAGATCCTTTCCAATATTGTTAATGAACAAATTGAACATTAGTGGTCCAAGAACAGAACCCTGTGGTACACTACTAGTCACAGGCTGTCTTTTGGACTCTACTCCTGAATAAACCACTCTGATATCTATCCATCAACCATCCTCCTATCCATCTCACCAACCCTATATCCATCCCCATATGCTGCAGTTTACTGATTAGAATCCCATCTGGTATCCTGTCAAAGACCTTAGCAAGGTCCAGTAGAATCACTGTAAACCCAGTACCCTTATCCAGTTCAGCCGTTACAGTATTATAAAACCTGAGCAAGTTACTGAGGCATGATCTACCTTTCCCAAAACCATATTGTCCCCCATACAATATCCCATTTTCGTCTATCCAATCCTGTATTTTTCTCTTGAATAATTTCTCCAAGACCTTGACAGCGATTCCTGATATGCTAATCGGTCGGTAATTTACAACACCAGTCTTGGAACCTCCTTTATGCAGTGAACTATTTACCCCTCTTTCCACCCCCCTCGGGACTTACCCAGACCCGAGAGGGTCTGGGTTAGTCCCGAGTATCCTGCCTAGCTTCTTCAGTGCTAACCAACCAAAAACAACTAGACTTGAATTTCAAGTGGGCTTTACGAAATTTCATTATTTCATGACAATATATTCACAAAAATACCTGGTACGTGTAAGTGAAATACAGGACATCTTACTGTAACAAGAGGCAGTATGTATATCATGTTTTGCTGTGTAAGATATTGCAAAATTCAGCACAGATTCATATTTTATAAGCGAAAGGTGACATTGATCTGGTTGCTGTTGCTACGCAGAAAAGGTTCATCGTTCGCTGATTTGTATTTTTCTTTAGGAGGATCAAAGCATGCTTTCACGAAGTTAAAATTCCGTATTTAAGTGGAAAAAAAATTCGATCCTCCTTATGAAACTGGCTAATTCAGACGTTCCCAAACTTTCTGGGTTCCTATACTAAAAGAAATATCTTATAATTCGTCTAGACAACTTACTACTAATAATAATAGTTTTCTGCGGCGTCCCAGGATGCACAGTTTGGGTTAACGAACCTTCGTTTGAAAAAAGCTTATATATATATATATATATATATATATATATATATGTATATAGCATAAATGTAAATATAAATTTAAGCATATAATTACAAACTAATGGGTGCATATAATTATAAAACAAACTGCTAATTATTTTTTATTTATTTCCATGTGATGTTTTACATATGAGGTATCAGCTTTTAATTTTGATAACTGTTATTAGGATATCCATCAGACATATTTGGTGAGTCCTTACTCCAGAAGTTGAATTTCACTAGGCGTTTTTCCTTTACTACACCAACAAAGCAAGACTTGAAACAACCGACGTAAACGGTTCCTCTCTAAAATAATGTAAATAAATATCCAAATAAAAATTATTACTAATATTTGTATATAAAGGAAAACTTAATCATGGCGTATATTATACCGGAAGGAATCCAGAACTTTTATTTGCTCAGTTGATACCGCTGCTAAAAGTGTGCGAAGTCGTAAAGATGAAAACTCGCTGTTGTTTTTGAGTGTGATATGCGATTTTGACTAAGCAGTTGTCTTGCAGAAAATTATCCACCTTAACCTATTAGCTCCACTGATCACATACGTTGAAGAACAACGTTCAATGATTCGACTTTTTATGGGCTGAAGATGTAACTGGCCTACGTAGATACTGATCCAAGTATTATAATGAATCAGGCTGTGTTGTAGCATCAAAGCCTATAGGAGTGATCCATACGTTCAAAAATGGCCAAATAAATGTCACTGATAAGGGATCAGCCTCGTTTTTTTGTTTTGTTTTTTTTACATAATGCAATCAAGCTTCCATCCAAACTTTTTTTTTTATTTTATTTTATTTTTTTAGAGACGTATGCAAGACTTTTGTAAGGAAGGCGGGAGGGTCTAACTTTCTTTATGTTAGCAATTTTTTACTATTGTCTGCAAATGTGTTTAAAAAGTAACAAATTCAATAAGGAAGTTAACTGCCTAAGCATTGGGGGAAGTTAACTTCTCCCAATGCTTGGCTGTCTTCTAACACATAGAAACTTTATTTGTTATATTTGTTAACTTTCAGTTTTACATTCATGAATCAATAAGAAAACAAAGTAGTAAAGAGAACAGTGACAACTCCTCGACTCTGAAGTAAGTTTTTATTATAAAAAAAAAAAAATCCTGCTACTGCAAAAGATGTAATACTGTAATGTGGCTCACTAGTTCAGATGGTTGTCATGTTAATAACGAAGAAATCATGAGGTCAATTACTTCCCCATTCCCTGCCCAAATTTTTCTGCTTTCCTACAGGCACCCAACGAGTGTTAAATTCCATCGTAGTTTGTGTGTGTGAAAATCTATCACCTGGTGTGAGACCATCACCTCGTTGAATAGAAGAATGCCTAAATTCACTGGGAAAAAAAAAAGAAGGAGAAAAAAAAATCGCATGCTTAGTATTGTAATACATTTCCTACCATAGGTTCACAGCCTTTCATTGGCTGGAATTTCATAAAAATAAAAAGGTTATAAAAATAGAAAACCCTGTAGTTTTTTTTTTTTTAAATAAAAAAGTGTCCTTTTGCTATATTTTGTTATCAGTGGCAAAATCCTACCATGAATAGAGAGCAGAAGAATTTTTGCGGACCACTGAAAGCGCTCAGCTGGACCCTACGAAAACTAGGAAGGCCACCTGTGAAAAGGCAGCTCTCAAAGAGCTTACTGAAAGTCTGCTGAGGGAAGTGGGGAGATGTAATTATATCACTGTTTGTTATTATGCTTTTCTGTGACTGATGATGAACACACTATCGACCGTTGGACCACCTAAGGTGTTATCATCATCTATTACTTGAAAAAACTTGTAAGAATGACATTGACGGACTGCACACTGATTCCTAAATGTCATTCTTCCATTTTCCCAAGTTTTGGAAGCATTATTCCCGTTTCTTAAGTGTATATGCTTCCTCTCCCTTGCGTATGCCAATAATTTATTTATTTGTACTTACTTACTGCTTTCCTTTTAAGAACATCATCTTTTAATGTCATTGTGTTTAAGTTTGTCTCAGACCATTTCCTTGGTGTAGTCAATTTTGGCTCGGTTGTGATATCAATGGCTGAAAGCGAAGCCGCTCTTCCTGTAATAAATAAATATAAGAAAGAAATAAATTAATGAAAATAAATAAATAAGATACTCGAAAAATAATAAAACAACAGCAACTTTATATTAAGCAATAAATAGATATTCCTAAGTTGCTTGGTAACAGAGCTGAAGCAACTAAGATATGATGTCTGCTAGTTGCACGTACTCTTCTGACTGTTTTGTGGGATGTAAATTGAATCCAAATTCATGTCCTAGATGGGATTCTAACCGGCCATTCTAAGGCGGGTCGAATATGGGTTTATTATTAGCATTCCTCCTTAGAACCTACTTCCAGTTAAAATATGAGCTATTAATAAACCTGATAGGATCACCTCTCTCATCCCAGTGCCTCATTTTAGAACTTCATCTACTGGAATATAATTGCTCATTTTACTAGGCTAACTAGTAATTAAAATAATTTCGCTTCTTTCCTTCTTAAATCAAGTTATACTCAACTAGTCTCACAATCATCATAAAAAATAGATACGTCACAAGCAGGAACAGGATGGTTGGTTGTTTCAAATTACAGCAAAGCAACTAAGCTGAATTGAATTATATTTGTTAATTCTATGTTCTTTGGTTTCGGTTTATTGTTTTACATGAGAAAATACCAGAGGCATTCATGAGGAGACATCCTCTGGCTTTCGTATGAGACTGGTTAAATTCACCTTCAGTTGAAACGTCATTAAAAAATGGGGGTGAAAAGTGTAACTTGTTTCAAAGAAGTTTTGGATTGAATGGATATATACTGTGGACTTACGTGTCTTTAATTATTTTATTAAGCCACACGAATTATAATAGGAAGAAAATTATTGGATATTATACGCCTACTTTACATACTACATGAGTTCCACGTGTTAAAATCACTATAGCAATTTTAACATGTATAATACTAAGCGCCTTACCTGAAGAAGATGGCATTCTGTGTTCATTTATATGCATAGTGTAAAGAGGAGAAGATGCCTCTATTTTTCTGTTTAACGATTCAAAAAATTGATGCTCAAGCAGCTCAGTTGCTGTTCTTCGTTTGCTCGGATCTTGTACAAGACTGTATGGTATAAAGCTGAAGAAAGCGTTCTTTTCATCTTCGGTAGTATTTTGACGTGGATGTGCTCGGCGAAGACAGTGTAAGAAGTACATTTGATCTGTAGATATTTTGACCAGCATACGAGACACGTCGATTTCCCATCCTCGCCACTCTGGATGAAGTGATGTGCTCAATCTTACCAGATTCCTAGATAAGTGGCGACGCAGCATCACTTCTAATGCTGTTATTCCCAATGCCCATGTGTCTACCTTTTCGGTGTCAAAGAATGTTTTGTCTTTTCCTTTGGTCTCACTCTCCTCAAGCAGACAAACCTCGGGAGGACAGTAGATATTCTTCGTTCTTAGTTCCTTCATTGTAAGTTGCACTTTTTTGGTCATATGACTAAAATCGGTGAGTACTGCATTTTTCGTTGTGGACAGAAAGATATTGTCAGCACAGATATTTAAATGATACAATCCACTTCGGTGGAGATAGGCAACAGCAGAGATAATCTGAAATACCCATTTTTTGGAGAGATTAAAGCTTGTTTCATGCAAATAAAAGGCGAAAGACTGCAACTCATTAGTAAGGGCCACTGGCTTGTAAGGGGACACAAACATGTGTACTGGAATATTTGGCAAAATCAGTTTCACGTAGAGAGGTAGGATATGGGGATGGAACAGCTTTGCCCATTCAACATCCTCCCCTTTATTTTCTTTAAAGCTAAAAGTAATCATAACCGGACAACGTCTCTTAAGATCAAACATGACAACTAACGCTTGATCTCTTCTCATTTCATGCATGTCCATGTATTTAAGACGATAAAAGTTTTCAGTGCACTGAAGAGTTTTCTGAAATAAATTTCTTCGTTTCTGAAGAGCCATCGTAAGGATCTACCAACTCAACAGTAGTTTGCTGTTCTAAATGCAACGTAATATACGTATGAATGCTGTTGTTTTAGATGCATTTAGAATGTTTATTGTAGAGAATATTAATTGTTTCCATTCCTGTTTTCAGCAATACGTGTTTATTGTTAAACTCTACTTTGCCAACTTTAACAACCTCATCCTATTGTATGCATTGTTCTTCTATGCATTGTTTTATATGGAGATCTGTCTTATTGCATGAAAAATTAACCTTTGAGAAGAATATGAGATGAGTTCTCCAGCACTATTTAATTATTTACGAAGTTATAGCAATCCAAATTATCCCATTTATCCACCTCCAACTGTTGTATACACCCCATCGAATCGTAAGCAAGACTCTTCTTCTGATGTGATTATAATAATGGAGCCATATAATAGCGATGTCATGCACTATTATCCCTACGATAAACCTACTTCATGCTTTCAGAAGTCTCTCTTTGCTTGCTGTTTAGTATCGATGTGTTGTGGTTTATGCATCATTTTAATTTGATCGATTTCGCTTTATGGTATTTAATTGAAATGAATTCGCTTACATAAATGTAATTTTGGACTCATGATTGAAAATGGTGGCTTCTGGTTTGCAAGAGTGAAATTTATGTTTTGTATGAAATAAGAAAACATTGCAACTTTTTAAAAATTATTTTTCTATATAGTTATAATAAAATGAACGAGAAATATTTACAGAAATTTAATTTAGGTTAACAATACTGGTTGAGCTACTTCATTGAACTTGTGTAAATATAGGCTGGCACAAGGAACATATCATGGAGCTTAGTTATGAATTCCCCCCCCCCCTACAAACAACATCAAGTTTAAAGAGGGTCAAATTACGCTCTGTAACTATTGTTAAGCCCTGCTCTTTAATATAGCCTTTGCTTGTTCCATAATGCTAGAATGCCAGAACCAAGACCATTATAGTTCTAGCCGCTGACTAATATATATATATATATATATATATATATATATATATATATATATATATATATATATATATATATATATATATATATATATATATATATATATATATATATATATATATATATATATATAAGAGAGAGAGAAAGGAAGACCAGCTATAAGACGGAAAGACCAGTGTAGCTGGAACAGCAAATATCGAATATTTGAGGAGCTGTACTATAATTTAAAGTAGTACATATGAATGGCGCATCAATATCAACCTTTTTTTTTTTTTCCTTTCCAAGCTGTGGCAAATTCTCGAATTGTTGACTGGGGAAAGGAATTTTGTGGCAAGTACAGAAACTAGCTACGTCACTGGTCTCATTATCATTTCCTATATTCACGGTAGTTCCACCTCTAAACCATGATAAACACTGTAAGAGAGAGAGAGAGAGAGAGAGAGCAAGCTCCTTTTCTATTTCAGCATAGCACAATTTTATTTTTAGGAAGAGTGCCTTTCGTATGAATTCAGACACAGAAGTTTTCACTGATCATCCCAAATGTATGACCAGTATAGTAAGATTGAGAGGATTTGGGATTTACACGTAGTCGGTAGTTTCATCGTAGCTTTTTTTCGGAAGCAGCAGATGAAAAAATGGCTAAATAAGTTTGTGCCACGAAAAGTCATGTGCTAAACCAGCATCTGGTTTTTTTTTTTCATTTTATTTATTATTATTATCATAAATAATAATAAATAAAGTGAAGAATACGAATTTGAATATGTGTTATGAGGACGAACTGCCAGGTTATCATTACTTTTCTCTTCAAAAACCGGGCAGGAAGCACGTCCGAAAAGAGAAATCTAATCGTTTAGGGATCTAAGTATTGTCAAAAGAAACGGAAGTGAAATTAGATTTTTTTTTACGAGATGTAATTTTTGTTAACAATGAAGTTCACAATATTATCCTTGCCTCACTTAGAATCGCAAGGAGATCAAAGTTATGGAGGCAACGGTTATGAAAAATCTTGAAGATTCAAATGATTGTGCACTTTACAGTTTGCCCAATGCTAGCAAAGTTATCGAGGATTTGAGGTAACTGAGAGGTTATTTATGGAGAAAGATTGGTGAAAGTACAGAACCTTGGGATGCCCAGTATTGCTGAAAAAATCTACCACCTATTATAATACGTAGTGAACAACCAGCTGCCCACCACATTTTAAAAGGTAGAAGACAGACCTTAACTCGAAGTTTACTGCGCCCTCTGTGCCAGACAAATGTCTGATTAAATATCCTAGAGGGCAATCAAGTAAATTTCTCCGAACCATGGAGTTTTAGTCACGAGTCACTTGTGATATGCTATTTTTTTTCTTGGATTGCCTTGGGCACATTTCTTGTAGAACCAAAATTTGAATAGTGGTTGGAGATTTTAGGTGGAATGGAGGCCTTCATTCTAGTTAATTATTTTTATTATTCTGTCGGTGAATAAATAGAAACAATCAACAGTAATCCACAACATGAATAGAAGTCTCAGAGGTTATCCGCTTTGGCATCGAGGTAAAGCTAGACAGAATGGTTGGATGAGTGGTATATTTGAAGAAAACATGGACGTGGTTATCATTTACGAAGAAGGGGGTGAGAGGTCGCAGCGTAAACAGTATATTTGAAGGACTGCTAGTTTATAAAAGGTCATGGGACTTGTAAGGGTGGTGTGGATATTCTGATGGGTGGATGGATCATTTTAGTTGTCATTTTAACAGCAAATACTCCATGCTCCTACGAGTTTGATTAATGGAACTGGGAAGGCAAGCCACCTTGGGTTATAGATGAAATCAATAATGTGGTCCAAATATCCAAAGATGACTTTGGATATCTGGGCTAAAGAAAATCAAGCTATAAGGATAAGCAATCAAAGAGATCAGTGTAGTTATCGAAATTTGGAGAGCAACATAGTATGGTAAGGAAACTGTAAATAAGATCTGATAAAAAAAGAAAGGATTCTAGGTTTAATATTATTTGATATGTCATGTCAGCACAATAAGTGTACATTATCCGCCCTGTGACGGATGTCGCCAGCCGAGATCCCATTAAGAGCAGGTCTCTTTTGGATGATGTACACATTGTTCAAATTACTGTTAAAGCAATGAATATCAGCGAAGTGGATGTGCAAACTTTTTTTTCCTGCGGATATTAGTGATTTTTTGTAAATTTTGGTTAAATTTTTGTCACTTTTTTTAATTTTTTGGTTGGATTTTTGTTGTTTTGGGGAATTGATTTTTGAGCAGGTACCTTTAATGGAATATCAGAAAATCTAATGTAGATAAGAGAGAGAAAAAAATAAGGATCCGGATTAGAGATCATAAATATAAACGTGAAATAGAAAGGGACTACGATTACATCGTCAGTGGACAACACCCAAGGACTGCTTTTGAAGTAACCATCATTATGATCTCGAAAACAAAGTTTATAATTTTTTAAATGATAAAGAAAAAAAAATTTTTTTCGCTAAATAAAAGCTTCTTCACAAGAATAGCGAATAAATTTTTTATTTACCTAATTAAAATCTAACTCATTCTCCTAAATATCAACATTGTCGTGTACAGTGGCGCACTCAAGATTTAATATTGGGGAGGGGGGCTAATTGAGTAGACGATTTGAAAATACACACTACAAATTGCATATGACCTATGACTGAGCATCCGCAGTGATCGACAATACACGACACCCGAGATCTCCTCTGGCCCGACTCGGGCAAACGACGTTGCGCTCGGTCTGCCCAAGCACAACTTCGTCCTCCTCGTGTTCACAACGGCCGTGATTCCCAAGAGCAATAGGGCATTCCCATCTTATGTGACCGCTGATTCATAAGTAGTATAGAAATAGAAGACAAGACACAACATAAAAAAAAAAAAAAAGAATTTTAATTAGGAAAAGATTTTTGGAAAATTTTCTAGTGTTTTTTTTTTTTTTTCTTTTGGGGACCCAGACCCCTTGGCCCCCCACTGTGCGTCAATGGTCGTATACAATAAAAGGGAGGAGGAATTCATCTGCAATCACAAAATCATTGTCAAGGGCAGAAAAGTCGATCCAAAAGCAAATGCAAGACATCGTCATGCCAGAAGTTCTTTGTCTTCTGTTCATTGGACATCCACAGATGCCGTATGGTCACGCGGATGCTCAGTGATGTGACACACCAGATGTGCCAAAAGTTATAGCTACATAAATAATAATAAATGAAGTGAAGAGAAGGAATTTGAATATGTGTTATGAGGAAGAACTGCCATTGCTTTCGTAATGATAAACGGGAAAAGAAGCGGCCGATTCTTCAAATATGGCAAGGGAAATGAATGGGAAAATGCAAATAAGTCAACCATTGCCGACGAATAAGAATAAATAAATAAATAAATTCCATTTTGTGATAAGATTCAGGTATTGCAATAATGAATTGCATGATAACATAGAAGAATGTTATGCATGCAATTCATTAATACAACACCTGAATATAGAGAAGTTTTATCTGTAACAATGTTATTTTGCCTAATTCTTTCATAAAAATGGTTTAATTACAGCGAGGGAAAAAACACAGGAAAGGAAACAGAAGAAATATATAATTTCAAATCGGTTTGTCAATAAAAAAATGATTTTGTTTTATTTTATTATTTTTTTAAAAAAAAATTAGTTTTCAGTTCAGAACAAAACGAAACTATATGAAATTTCGAGATCCCAGATCATACATTTGGGAATATTTTTTGATCAGTTAGCAAATAAACACTCGAATAATAACAGATACAATTAGTTTATATATAATTCATGATGGCATTAGTCTTTGTTGGCATACGCCTTCAGTTGAAAACTTCCTTATTACATTTACGGAATTTCGAAAGCGATTTGCTAACTCTCTGTGGTACTGCCAGAAGTTCGTCCCCTACAGACTATGGAGTATTCTGTAACTTGATAACAATTAATTATTTTTCCCATTAGCAAGCAACAAACATCATTGTTGGAATAATAGTCTCTTCCTCTATATCTTTGTTTGCAATGTCACAAGCTTCGTACAACCTATTGATCAAACAGAACAACTAAAGCTGTATAAAATTTGACAAAAGCAGTATTGCTTTTCGTTATTATTTATTTCTATAGCAGCCGTTCATTTAAGAGCTGAAAAGACAACGAGCAAAATAAACACTTTCCTTTCTGTGCGATTGGTGTGTAGACTGGAGGAATGGCCGCTAAACCACAACAGCCATCGGTGCCACCACCAACATCTCCTTCACCACAACAACAGCCAATAATAAGGAAGCCGCCACCTGCCTCTAATCAGCCAATTTATCCACCACCAACAATTCAATGATTTACATATGCTTATTATCTTGCTGATGACCAGTTGGATCCTCGTCAGTATCCACCTCAGCATATAGTTATGATAGCCCCACCCGATCGCTACCATTTTCGCAGGGATCAAGGTTGTCTTGAGGCTGGCTTGTGTGCCTGTTTGATGACATTACTTTGTTGTGGTATATGATACATATTGGAGATAGTTTCTAGTGACAGAATTAATGACCAATTTTTTACTTTCGTTTTCTAAGTTAGAAAATAGGCAAAGATATTCTTTATAGTGTGGATAGTCTGATTATGTGTTTTTCCTTTGTCGTTAATATTTACAAATGAGAAAAAAAATTATAAAACAAAAGTATGAAGAACATGTCTAGTTGTATTAAAATATGCAGAATTTGAGAAAATAGTTTTTGTATTTATACGAATAAATCAATTATTTTAAAACGTTCTAAACAAAATTATTCTACGTTTCGTTGTTTTCGGAATATTTATTGATCTACTATTACACAGATATATTATATTACCATAATACATTACGTAAAGCATAAAGTGATAGAATTTATTTTAAAAAATCTTTTAATGTCTTTTATTTCCCAATGGAATAGGCGAGGTCGTTTAACCCTAACCTTTGGAAACTGGGAGGAGAGTCGATCTCTACTCTTAGCCAATAAGAGATAATAAGCTAGCCCAACACTATCAACTTGACCATAATACTGGATATTATTATCAGAAATTGTGTGAATTCTATGGTCGACTTTCCTGAGTTCAGCTAAATCCCGAGTTTCTGGAAGGAAAAAAAAAACCCTGCCATGTCAGAGATCGACTAACCCGAGAACCGGAACAATCGACGAAAGGCTTAGAAAAAGTTCTAGTCGGCCACTAGAATTGGACTTAGAACGAGTTTTCTTCGCTATGGATGAAAACACTATTTCCACAGGATTATAGGTTTAATATTCTTCGATATGTCATATCAACCCAATAAGTGCACATTATCCGCCCTGTGACGGAAGAAATTGCTTAAAGTGTACATTTTACAAAGTAGGTGGACAGTAGTTGGAGTCGCCAGTCGAGATTCCATTAAGAATAGCAGTTCTCGTTTGGATGATGTACACATTGTTCAAATTACTGTTAAGGCAATGAATAGCAGCGAAGTGGATGTGCAAACTTTTTTTCAGCAGATATTAGTGATGTCTTTTGTAGGTTTTGGTTAAGTTTTTGTTACTTTTTTTCTTATCTTTTGGTTGAATTTTTGTTATGTTTTGGGGGATTACTTTTTTTGCGCCAGTAAGGTAATATCAGAAAACCTAATCTAGGGAAGACTGGATTAGAGATCATAAGTACATGAAATAGGAAGGTACTATGGTTAGATGGGAAGAGCAACCCAAGGACTACTTCTAAAGTAAGTAACCATCATTATGATCTAGAGAAAAAAAAAAAAGTTTATTAAATTCAATGATATAGAAAAACCTATTTTTTTTCCCTAAACAACAGCTTCAAAAGAATAGAGATTAACTTTTTTATTAACTTGATTAAAATCTAACTCATTCTCCTAAATATTAACATTGTCGTATAAAATAAAAGTGTCAGTGGGGGGGATCATTGCAATCACAAAATCATTGTCAAGAGCAGAAAAGTCGATCCGAAAGCAAATGCAAGACATCGTCATGCCGGAAGTTCTTTGTCATCTGTTCATTGGATCCACAGATGCTCAGTGATGTGCCGGAAGTTACAGCTACATAAATAATAATAAATAAAGTGAACGGCATGAATTTGAATATGGTATGATGACGAACTGCTAGATTATCATTGCTTTCGTAATGATAAACCGGGAAGGAAGCACGTTCGATTCTTTAAATGTGGCAAGGGCAATGAATTGAAAAACACAAATAAGGAAACGATTACCGACGAATCTGGGAGAAAATAATACATAAAAAAATAAATAAATTGCATTTTGTGATAACATTCTTGTATGCTATGTATGCATTTCATTAATACAACACCTGAATATAGAGAAGTTTTATCTGTGACAATGTTATTTTGCCTAATTCTTTTATAATTTTTTTTTAAATTACAGCTAGAGGGAAAAAAAAAAGAAACGGAAAAAATATATAATTTCAAATCGGTTTGTCAATAAAACAAGATTTTGTTTTATTTTATTATCATTATTTAAAAATAAAAAAAACTTTACTTTCAATTCAGACAAAACGAAACTATATGAAATTTCGTGATCCCAGATTACACATTTGGGAATATTTTTTTGATCAGTTAGCGAACAAACATTCAAATAATAACAGATACAGTTAATTTACAGATAATTCATAATAGCATTAATCTTTGTTGGCATACGCTTTCAGTTGAACTAAACTTCCTTATTACATTTACGTAATTTAAGATCGATTGGTAGAGCCTCTACTACTGATGGCTCAGCAAAAAGTTAAGCAAATATGAGTGCGGTTAGTAGTTGGAAAGGGTTCCAATCGTTCGATGCCGTTGGCACACTCTCCCTCGATGAGTCTTTGGACTCCCTGGAGGTGTCAAATAATAATAATAATAATTGACTAACTCTCTGCGGTACTCCCAGAAGTTCGTCCCCTACAGACTATGGAGTATTCTGTAACTTGATAACAATTAATTATTTTTCCCATTAGCAAGCAACAAATATCATTGTTGGAATAATAGTCTCTTCCTCTATATCTTTGTTTGCAATGTCACAAGCTTCGTACAACCTATTGATCAAACAGAACAACTAAAGCTGTATAAAATTTGACAAAAGCAGTATTGCTTTTCGTTATTATTTATTTCTATAGCAGCAGTTCATTTAAGAGCTGAAAAGACAACGAGCAAAATAAACACTTTCCCTTTCTGTGCGATTGGTGTGTAGACTGGATGAATGGCCGCTAAACCACAACAGCCATCGGTGCCACCACCAACATCTCCTTCACCACAACGACAGCCAATAATAAGGAAGCCGCCACCTGCCTCTAATCAGCCAATTTATCCACCACCAACAATTCAAGGATTTACATATGTTTATTATCTTGCTGATGACCAGTTGGATCCTCGTCAGTTTCCACCTCAGCATATAGTTATGATAGCCCCACCCGACCGCTACCATTTTCGCAGGGATCAAGGTTGTCTTGAGGCTGGCTTGTGTGCCTGTTTGATGGCATTACTTTGTTGTGGTATGATGGATTTTGGACATAGTTTCTAGTGACAGAATTAATGACTAATTTCTTACTTTCGTTTTCTAATTTAGAAAATAGGCAAAACATTATGTTTAAGATATGTTTTATAATGTGGTATGGATAGTCTGATTACGTGTTTACCTTTGTCGTTAATATTTCCAAATGAGAAAAAAAAATTATAAAACAAAAGTACGAAGAACATGTCTAGTGGTATTAAAATATGCAGAATTTGAGAAAATAGTTTTGTATTTATACGAATAAATCAATGATTTTAAAACAAATTTTTGAACAAAATTATTCTTCATTTTGTTGTTTTCGGAATTATTCATCTGCTATTACGCAGATCTTTTATTTTTTTTTTTATTTCCCAAAGGGAGTAGGCAAGTCGTTTAACCATAACTACCTTTTGGAAACTGGGAGGATCTCTATCCTTAGCCAATGGGAGATCTATCTTTTTAACTCGCATCCGGAAGAGAGTATGACAAACAACTGCTGCTATCTTGTAGTCCCTAATACTATATATTATTATCTGAAATTGTGTGAGTTCTATGGTCGACTTTCCTGATTTGTGGAACTAAATCCAGAGTTTCTGGGAAGAAAAAACCCTGCCTATGTCAGAGAAGATCGACTAACCAGAACAATCGACGAAAAGCTTAGAAAAAGTTCCTCTAGTCAGATACTAGAATCGGACTCAGAACGGGTTTTCTTCGCTATGATGCAAACGCTATTTCCACAGGCCTCGGGAGAAGTTTCGTTATTATTAAACTCTAATTGGGGGGGGGGGACTGTAAATAGACCACCGATTATATTTATCTAAACTGTGTTAATACTTACAAATACATATCAGTATTTTATAAAAGTTCATAAAATCTTTTAAAAACGGAAATTGAGAAACAAAATTCCATTATGAAAAAAAAAAGTTATAAAAATGTTTATCAGGTAACTAGTATTGCAACAACTTTTTTTAATTTTAAGCATTGATGCTTTTCATTAGTTATACTGTTTTATCATAAATTGTATTTTTTTTATGTGTGATAAAAAAAATTGGGAAAATTAAATCAATATTGCGATTACAGAAAAAAAAAAAAGAAATAAAGAGCTTGAGCTGTATTTTCAGATTGCGACTTTTATCCTATGCACGAGCTCAGGTCTGAAATGAACAAACAATAAATTTGATCAGAACACAAGATCAATACTCTGCTCTAGTTATATTCATTGAAAAGTTAGGCTAAATGGAGCAGGTGGAAAGGCTTTTTTTCACTTGTTTACTGAATTTTTTTAATGAAATTTTATTAAAATCGCGTTTATCTAAAGCAACAACTCGTGTTTTTGACTGACTAATACAGCGATTCCCAGTGAAGAATGGAATACGATAGCGTTGCGACGATTGGTTTTTCTTCCGTCCAAGACTGTTTTCAGACATAAACCTAGGTATTAACAATTTAAAATTTACACTATTCCTAGAATCAAACTGCCTGAACGCTCTTAGACGAGAAAACGGGATTGTCCTACTCAAAACACGACATACTCGTCGTAAACTTAATGCAACTTCAGCGCTAAAAGAAGCTCGTAATATGAAACGGCAGCATCTCTGTTTACACACTACAAAGTGTTCTTTCACTCGATTTAATATTTTAAAAACATTTCATGAATGTATTAGCAATCATCACTAATATTTAAATTAGAATGATAACTATAAGTTTTTAAAATGCATGATTTATACGTTGTATTTTCCATACCGTAATATTAATATTATCATAGATAACAGTAATACAAATTGCACAAAAAATATTGGAGTGTAATTTATTCACTGCTCTTTTTAAATTTCATATATGATTAATGAACATGTACATGTAAAATATCCAAAACAAGCTTTTTTTCCCTCTCAGATCAAATGAAAATTTGCATAATTAGTTTAGCAATATGTTTAAACATATCTTACTGGAAAAGTGAAATGGCAATGGAATCAAGCCATGCGTACTGTCGAAATTTAAATATACTGATCCAGTGGAATGACGCTAGACCGCCCAAAGGTAGACTTAAGTTCAAGTCTAGTCGCCGACTACAGGAACTTTTTTTAAGCCTATCTTCGACCGGTTCCCGAGTTAGTCGATCTCTGGAATGGGCAAGCGGGTTTTTTCTCCCGTAAATAAAAAAATCTTTCTCCCTATAAGGAGATAAAAGGCGTTAGCTGATTTATTTTATGATTTCTACAGTAGCTTGAACCTCTTTTACAAAGAGATAAAAAGAAAACTCTTTTTGATATATTCCGTATTTCATATTCTTATTGCTACTTCACCCTAAAATGTGTTTTAAAAAAATTAAAACGGTTGCAGGATTATAATCGAGATATTATTTTATTATCTTGATATATGTATTGTAGATTTTTTTTTCATATTCATATATTATGTATTTTATTATTTTTCATGCATTTATCCTTTTTCAAACATGAAAAAGTAAACATTTCAAACGTGAAAATGTAAGATTGAATACACGGAGTCACCGTGTGTGGAGAGACTTCACAGAATCTAATCGATTGGACTCCCCCCCCCCGATTTTTATGGTGGGATTTTTCAGGTGTTGCTATTTCTGTACAGGTAAAACAAAAAAAAAAAAGAAAAAAATCACTGAATTAAACGAGCGTTTGCTAGCATCGAGGAAGCTCTTGAATGCTTGCATTCAAGAGCTTCCTCGATGGTGGCAATACACCTTCACACATAAAAAAAAAAAAAAAAAAAAACTCAGCCCACTTCAAAGCCAGCATAGAAAACCTTACACTCAAATACACTGATGGTCAGTTTTGATGTCTCCTCCTCATTCATAAATGTCCCACTCAAAGAATCCTTAGAGCTAATCCAAGCTAAATTTTCTCCCGATATCACAGCCCTATTTCAGTTAACAATGAACTCAGGCTGTTTTGTTTGACAAGGAAAATTCTACAAACAAATAGAGGGGACAGCCATGGGTTCTCCACTCTCCCCACTCTTGGCCAACTTTTATATGGAGACTTTTGAAGAGAAAGCCTTAAACTCTGCCCCACAAAAACCAACCATTTGGCTTCGCTATGTTGATGATGTGTTTGCTATTTGGCCACATGGCTCCAAGACACTCCTCTCCTTCCTAACACACTTAAACAACCAACACCCCAGAATCACATTCACCCTGGAAGAAGGAAAAAACAACTGTCTTCCTTTCTTAGGCACACTAGTCACCCGCCAGCTTGATGAACCTTGGTTTTCTCAGTCTATAAAAAACCCACCCATACAGGCAGATACATTCACCAACAATCCCACCACCCCTCCTCGCAACAATTTGGAGTCATTAAGACACTACACAACAGGGCTAAACTTATCTGCTCAAATGACAATGCCCTAACCAGAGAACTAAACCACATTAGCAACACTTTCTCAGCCAATGGCTACCCCCCCCACAAAAAAAAAAATCCAAAAAATATTGAAACCAGTAAACCACAATCTCCCCCCCCTCACAACAAGGATTACTCTAAATCCATCACCATACCCTATATCCGAGGCACCTCGGAAAAAATTACAAAAATCCTAAAAAAACATGACTTAACTTCTTGTTACAGACCATATAAAAAATTGGCATCCCTTATCCGCTCTACTAAAGACCAACTCCCCCCCCCCCTAGACCGACCTGGTGTATACCAGGTCCCTTGCTGTTGTAAGCTGTCCTACTTTGGCCAAACAGGCAGGACAGCAATATCATAATTTTAGAACACAAGGACTACATCCGGTTTCACCAATACAGCCATCTGATCTTGCTGACCATGCGCTGGATACCTGCCATAGAATGGGGTGGAAGAAAGCCACGATAATACACCGTAGTAAATACAAATATGAAAGGCTTTTCATGGAATCAGCTTCAGCCCTAAGAAACAATTCAAACCTCAACAAATTTGGCTGCATGAGACTGCCTGAAATTTGGGAAACCTACATCACAAGACCTTCAGTCCCATCACCCAAGAATACCAACATTGTCCGCTAGGAGCACCATCAGGACTTTAGGAGAAATAATAGCTGCCTGCTTCTTCCTCACTTACTCTTTGTTGTGCCTGGGTGCATGTGTCTTGTTCTTAAGTTTCTTGAAAATGGCAGCGTGACGTTGCCGACATATTGAAGTATATTAAAATTTATTTTAATGTATATCCTAGTTTACGTTGTAATTTCCTTAAATTATTTAGTCAAAAATACACAGATATTGTACACGTAACATATAATATTCAGTATTTGCATATGAATTGGTATATATACAGAATAAAATTCCTTAGATTTTCTTTCAGACAAAAGAGATATTTCCGTTCCCCCCCCATCTCTCCCGAAATGACAAAATTATAAACAACGCAACCCCATCGACCACCATAAAAATTCGACTCGAGAATGTTACGAAAGCAGAGAAACCAAGCGGCCCTATTCATAACCCCCCCACCCCCATCTGAATCTGTGCCCAGTTATGGGCACCAGGGTTTCTTCGTGATGGGGAGGAAGTGGAGAGGGTCCAGAGACGAGTGACCAAGATGATAGCAGGTCTGTGGAATGAACCTTATGAGAATAGATTGAAGATTTGTGGGTTGCAGAAATTGGACGATAGGCGAAGGAGGGGTGATATGATTGAGACATTCAAATTACTGAAGGGTTTTTATAAGATTGATCCAGAAGATATTTTTGAAAATATGACTGGTGGTGGGAGGACTAGGGGCCATGCATGGAAGCTGAGCAAGAGCGTGGTTGACAAGGGTGTTAGAGCTAGGTTTTTTACTTGGAGAGTGGTGAATGAGTGGAATAAGCTTCCAGAGTCTGTTGTGGGTGCTACGACCGTGAATGAGTTCAAGGCAAGATATGATAGATACTGTGTGAATGTTGAATAGTTGTTCCAGACATGATGTTAGGGCCTCCCTCGATGAGTCTGTCGACTCCTTGGAGTTTCCCGGAACAATAATAATAATAATAAAATAATAATAACAGTGACGTTTTATTGGTTCGACAACCTTCAGCGTTGAATTTTTAATAAAAAGAAGGCTCTCCTCGTGAAATGAAACGTGGAACGTGCTCCTGCAATATGTTGGCATGCTATTTAAAACATGCATGATTTATGACAACTGTGAAAAATGAGTCTGATGAATCACACTGTTAATTGATTTCGAAAATTCAAACAGGAGAGCTAAAATTATCTAGGATCGCTCAGGTTTGCATAATTGGTAACTTTTTTATTCGTTAAAAATAGTTTTCGAAAAGTCTAGCAGGTCTTAAAGAATTAAATATTTTTCATATTTTATTTATAAAATAGCTCTCGGAGCCTGTGTAGCTCAGTGGATGTGGCGTTTGCACACCACCGCGCTAAGCCGCACGAAGGAAGTCTTGGTTTCGAGTCTAGTCGGCGACTAGAGGAAATTTTTCTAAGCCTTTTTTCGACCGGTTCCCGAGTTAGTCGATCTCTGGCACGGGCAAGCAGGTTTTTCCTCCCGGAAACTCGGGTTTTTCGTCCTGTAAATTCAAGAAAATCGACCGTAGAACCCACATTATTTCAGACATTAAATATATTGTGTTAGGGTTAGAGACCACGAGATGGCGGCACATTTGAGCCGCCTCTCTTCACTGCGTACCGCTTAATTAGTGATAGCCTTGGGCCATCTGTCTCTGATTGGGTACCAGTGGAGATTGAACTGCCCACTCAGTCTCCAAAAGTTAGATAGGGCTAAATGGCCTCGCCTACTCCCGTATATACGGGAATAAAAAAAGGCGTTAGCTGATTTTTTTTTTATTTATAAAATTACAAATATATGTAATCCAAACTTTTTTCCCCATAAATAATAAACTACTCATAGAAGTGGTCCCACTCTAATTTACAATCTGTAGAATACGAAATACGTCTAATACTAAGCCACCGGAGGTACCTGAAATAGTTTGTATAATAATGTAGAGTATATGACTGGTTTAAAAAATAATAATAAATGATTAAAAATCTTGGAATAGCTGATTAAATGTTTCGTCACTACCGAGGCGCCTTAAATATATACACGGATTGTATATGTAACATGTAGGACTTGTATATGGATTGTTATGTAAAGAATAAAGTACAGAAGATGTGCAAACAAAACAGTTGCTTCCCGAGAAACTTTATACTATTGAATAGTATAAATTTCTTTAAATACTCAGAAATAAATACCCTTTGACAGAAGGGTATTTATTTGCTTGCAAATAACTGTTCCTAAATGTAAAGGGTAGAGCCTCTAGCTCAGTCGATATAGGGCGATGTCATCAGTGACGGGAATTGAACCCAGGTCTTTCTCAGTGATTTCTTTTATTCATTAGAAATTTGTAACTGATGTCGTTTCCTAGTTACTGGAAACCTAACAATAAATTCATCTGCCAGGATGAATGCCATGGTGGAACAAATGCTGTACATTTAAGTCGATTTTAGTGTCAGAATAGTATTTCTCGTTACTTTATTTTTTGCAACACTCCCGTACTTTATTAACTTCAAATCAATTTCATCACGATTAACTCATTTCACCAACTTAATACAGCTTTAAGACAAGCCCAAAATTAACTAGAAATAGAAATAACAATGAAAATTGGATTATAAGTTTCCTATCGTCAATAAACAACTAAAACATGCCGAGGAGATTTTTTATAGAAGGCAATGCCATATAGTTAAATCACGTGTATTTCACTTTGTAGTCTGTTTATAAACATTTCATTTACGTAAAACGTGTGCGACATATTTCGCATATCGGCCTCAACAGATGTTGGTTCATATCCGACATGGATATTTGTGAATGTCTTTATTAAGGTGGCAGATAAATTTTATCTTTAAATTTGGGTTTTCGAACAGAGATTCCAGATTAGATTATCTAATACGTAATCTGTAGTCCAATAGGTCTATCATTTTTCGTTGGACGGATGCACATTAGAAAATTGTCAAACCGGCTTTTGAAAACTACTGAAACACTTCAACAGTTGTTTAATGTATAAGCATTGAAAATATTCCACAGTTCCTACTTATCGGTCAGAAAAGCGTTCTGCATCATTTTCGGGAGAAAAAAAAAAAAAAAAAAAAAAAAAAAAAACATTATTGCATTCTGTGACGCCTGAAACAGAATGATTTTCGTTTTTCTCGCTAGATGCCACTAGTATCACGCTAATCGTAAAGATACATGTCGGGTGTGTCTTCTAAGTTTTTTTTTTTTTTTTTAATCACATGCAAGAGAGATAATATTTTATGCGTTTTTTATAGGAAAACAAATAGAATTTGGTTAAAACTAATCTGAATTTCAGCCTGCAAATAATAGTACTCAGAATAGTCTGCATTAAAATGATAAATAGAACAGACATTTAATGCAGAGGTCAACTAAAGGCCCTTCAGAACACACGCAATTTACAGACATAGAATACCAGTTGTGGTGGTGGTGGTGGAAATGGTCGGTAGATGGCATTGATGGAGACGATTCGTAGCAGAGGTTCGGTGTAGTGGTTGAGACAGTTGTAGGTGTCCTCCCGCGATGAGTCTTCGGACTCCTTGGAGGTGTCAGGAATAATAATAATAATAAAAGAAAGAGTAACAGATTTCATTTGCCATCAATGAACTAGCAGACTAATTTTTGTGTTTGAAACAGAGTTCCGAAATGAACAAAGAGATTATGACAATACAAAAAAAATGATAGGAGTATTCCCTGCTATTGAACCTTGAAAGATAAAACTTTATTCGGGGGCTCAAATATGGGATTACAGAGGTTAAATGATTTGTGATAGAACTGTATTACTGTTCTATCACAAATAAAGCATAAATAAATAAATATAAATAAACAAAAATATGAATGAATGAACAAATGAATAAAATAAAACATATCACAATCAATCGATTTCAGAGTACGCTTAATTCGTCGGTCGAACTGTCCTACAAATGCCAACGCACTTATTTGAATAACTGACAGATAACTCTTGTTACTTGACTAGTAGTTATTATTGAGCCACTGTTTGTGTATTCTTTTGGTTGCTATGCGACCAAAAGAATGTACATTAAATGTTCACAGGGAAACGCTCAGTGATATAACGATTTTTTTGGAGCCTCTAGAAAGAAAATAAAGTACTCGCATTTAAAACATACAGCTGCAGCATATTAATGTATTATTGATGTTTTAAGTGTAACAAAGGTATATACATGATTTATGATACGAATGGTAATACTATGAATGCTAAGTGAACAGAGCGACATGCTTCTCCTAAAAATAAAGAAAAATAAAATAAAATAAAACTGTAGATAACACTCTTGTTTCAAAGACAATCTGCGTACCTGAGAATAATGGCGTTATAATTTTGTAAATATGTACGTAGAGAGCTAAATTGTCGCTATTTCGTAGAAACGAGCGTGTCGTTACTCAAAACAGGCAGTAGCTGTTGTCATGGAGACATACGTCACTGTCGTCTTACAGGAAAGTGTTTTTTTATTATTATCTTTTCAGACCACTATTATATTCTGCTCTCAGACTGTAAAATTCTTATAATATTTCATTGGCCTTCACGTAGGCAAGAGGTCCTTATATCACTGATAGTAACTGAATTTTAATGATATTATCTATCAGGGTCATTTCCTGAATCTTTAAGTGTCTGCAATTGCCTGCATTGGAAATTAATACATCCATATAATAAACAAACCTGTCTCTCAGAATTGTAGGTCTGAGTATGAGTTTCTAACAACAAAACATACAATCATCTTCAGATGGAAAGCTTTCGTGAAACTTCGAAGAGTCCTGGACGAGATTTTTTGTTATTATTATTATACGGGCACCTCCATCCGCGCGGCTAGCCTAGTCGCTGTGCGCTTCGCAAACATATGCCTGGGGAAAGAGTGTCCTAGGTTCGATTCCTCAGCCATAGCTAAGTTAGCCGGTCTTGTGCGTGGAGTAGGGTTTTTTCCCACAGTTTATCCTGAGTTTTTCATCCCGAAAAGTAGGCAAACCGGGCTTGAGAACTCAGCACTACAGGACATAGGATATACCGGGGCGTAAGGCTGACCACCTTATCCTGTGGACGGTTTGAGGTCCGATGATTAATAAACCCTCGACACCGCAAGGTAAAAGAGGGTATAAAGAAGATGAGATGAGACGGGCACCCTCCATGGAGTCCAAAGACTCATCACAGGAGACTCAATCTATCATACTTTTCCTTGAACCCATTAACAGACAAAGCACTCACAGCTGACCCTGGCAACCCATTCCACTCATTCACCACTCTCCAAGCAAAAAATCTAGTCCTCACACCCCTACTGACCACACCTTTATTCAACTTTCAGCCCCCCCCTTGTTCTGGTCCCTCGTAGCCAAGTACTGAGACATTTCCCCTGCATCTATTCTATAAATCCCTTTAATCAATTTAAATGTTTCTATCATATCCCTCTTTTTCTCCTATCAACCAACTTCTACAATCCACACACCTTCAATCTATCCTCATAAGGAACATTGCACAGGCCACTCACCATCTTGGTCACTTGCCTCTGAATCCTCTCCACCGCTTCCTCATCCCAAAGAAACCCAGAGGACCAGACTTGAGCACACTAATTCAGATGTGAGCGTATCAAGGCCTTATAAAGAGGAATTACAACTTCCTTATCTCTACTTGTTAATGTGTTCTTCACTAGCCAAGTAATCTTATGTGCTACCTTAGCAATATGTCCTCTAAACTTTAACTTCTGTCTACCACCACCCCTAAATCTCTAGCTTCGTATTTCCTGGAGTACAGTGCAGTCAATATGTTCACTTTACATTAAACTGACACCCATTAATTTTTGCCCATGCTGACAGCCTATTTAAATCTGCCTGCAAGCTCTCCACATCGCCTTGACTAACTATTATTCTACTAATTTCGCATCATTTGCAAACAACTGAATATTTCTTTCAGATAATTTCCTATATCATTTATGTATAAATTAAACAGCAATGGTCCCAGTACTGAACCTTGTGGCAATAGTCACCTGTTTTCGCCTCGATTTTGTCCCTCCGCATACCACTTTTTGATATCTGCCCAGCAGCCACCCCCTTATCCACTTAACCAGTATCATATCCATCCTCATTTGTTCTAATTTGCGCAACAGTGTTCCATGTGGTATTCTGTCAAATGCCTTTGCAAAATCCATCAAAATCATCGTGTAGCCATTTCCTTTATCCAACTCAGCTATTACTCTATTATAAAAAGTTAGTAAATTACTAAGGCATGATCGACCCCTTCACAAGCCATGTTGACCCTCATACATATCATATTTTTATCTACCCATTCTTGAAATCTCTTTGTTACCATTTTTTCTAGTACTTTTACCACCACGTATGAGTACTGTAGTCTTAGAACTTCTCTTTTTACAAAGGAACAATTTTGCCCTCTTTCCACACCCTTCGAAATCTACTAGAGCTGAGACTTAAATTAAACAGCGTACTCAAAGGCATTGCCAGTTCCCTTGCACATTCTCGCAAACCTCTGGCTGATATACCATCTAATTCAGCTGGATTTACATTGAGTTCTTAGTATATTACAGATGTAAAATACTAAGAACCTCTAATTCATCCACCTCAGTTCCCACATTGTGTCTGTCACATAATGGTAACCTCACTAGGAAGATATATGCTTACAAAGTGGTCACTCAGTAACTCAACTATTTTATCCGATTCCGTGTCCTCGTGATCATCATCACCCATTAAGAGGTTAAATGCCACTGCCAATTTCAACCCAGGTTTTTACAAACCAATGAGAACATGACCTTCAGAATGTGTCTTGGAAGTGGGCAACTATACAATATCATAGCAAGACTGGAAAGCGGGGGGGGGGAGATATGTGTTATTTCACTAAATTCTGAAAACGAGAAATGAAAATAAAATGAAAACATAAAAGAAAAAAAATGAAGCCAATACTTACTCGTATTATTTTAAATTAAAAATATTTTAAATTAGTTATTCTATATTTTAAATCAATATAGCGTTAAATACAACTTGGTTGCAAAACTGGAATTGCGCAGTAAATTGGTAGGATAACCTGTGCATTTTAATGGTCAGTTAATTCTTTGTTGCAAAATCTCCCAGAATCTTAAGAAAGTATTTTCTTAAGAGAAATAAATGATTAATTAACTTTCTTGACACTGAAATACGATCCATAATTTACAAATCTAAACCAGAAAATTCACCTATCAAAATGTAGGATGGCATTTACTTTAGAATTTGGAATGTATTAATTGTGCTAAGGAAGTCATCAAAAACATTTCGAGAAGACTCTCTTTAAAATGCCCAAAAGGTTAGTAAAAATATATATCGCTCGTGATAAATTATGGTATTAAATTTTGTAAAACAAAACTGTGTGCGTTTGTTTTTCAAAAGAAAAAAAACTTCGTATAGTTTTATTAAACGACCATGCAGTAGCTAGTCTCGAATGTCAGAGGTCAGTAGACTGCGATAAATGGGTTCATTACTACTTATCTAACAACGTACTAGGAATCGATTTTTCCGGGCCTTTATGTTATTCTTGGAGGAGGCAGTAACCTAGCAATTCGCTTATCCGATTTATCTCTCTGATTATAACTATTCGGGTATTTTTTTGGTATCGCATAATTACGATAACTAATGTAATGTTTTCCCAATTTTTACTGTTGATCACTTTACAACCTTAACATCTTCTCGAGGTGAAAACACCAGTCTAAAACGAATTTTAGGAATGATGTAGGTAACTTACAAGAATCTGAAAAATGATCGCTATATTAAAATAAATATGCCAAAAATATGAATTAAGAAAGTATTTTAGTGTTTTGACCAAAATGGTAATAGATATAGATTTTACTGACAAGGCAAGAGAAAAAAAAATTTAAATGTATTATTTATCAAGGATTTAGTTTTTGTTTTCTTCTTCTTCTTTATGAAATTATGCACCATGTTGTTATGTATTATTTTGCTTATATTATTATATTATGCAAATATTTCTAGATCACAATAAACTATTATAATTTATCCAAAAGTTACAAGCTAAATAAAATAATAAAACTATTACATTTCTTTAAAAATGTAATAGTTTCATTACGCAAGACCTATAATACTACCGTGGCATGTCTATAACATTTATCTATAAATAAAATTCTCTCTCGTGTCCCACTAGGAAAACTACGCGACCCAGTAGTAGACTGAGGACAACTTTGAGAAAATCTGCCATAGATGACCTTAGCTCGGTCAATACTCCATCATACTCCAACTGGGCATTGAGCACAGCATCATCCCAGACTGCTCTTACTTCGTTAAATGGAGTTAACTTTCCGCTGCTTCTCATTAAACTATTGGCCCAGTTCCATTCATAAACTGAACCAAATAAATTGATAAAATACGACACCTCAGAAGTGACATTTGTTACCTCCATTGCACCAAGCGCTCCTCCTGGCCATCTTCCAGAAGAAATTATCGAAATGTAGACCTTATCGAAAGTTTGGCATCGCTAAACTTTCCATAAGGTCTACTCCATGAACTATTCAAAGCCAACTTCCTGTCAGTTCTCATTCAACTCATCAAATCATATTAGAATAGACGCAAATTCATAGTTTAAATTAATGAAGCAAGGTCTTCGGAAAGAAAAAAAAATTACAACAGATGTCCTACAAGGCTTCTTACTCTCCATCTTCATGGCTGATCGTCCTTGCGCACCTTCAAGTGACACTCTGGCAACAAAGTTTTAATGACTAGATCGCTAAGACTGAGGCTCCAATCTTCTCTCCTAAGAGTACTTCAAGAAATGGAGCATCGATATTAATGGCGAATGTCCTCAAAGAAGAATAGTCCAATGATAAACGAAACTGTAAACCGCACCAGAAAATAACTTTTGGTGAATGCAAAGGAATTTGGTGGATTGCATGCGGATTTGCGTAGTCCATACCCGCAACTGTGGGTATTCACTTCGTTCGGGTGAAAGTAAGCCTAATCTCCCCACAAAATCATGCATGGCCACGCAGCTCAGCTCCACTCGAGCGAGGAATGTTTTAACATTCCTCGCTAGAGATCGACTGACATTCGCTTAAGCGAATGTCAGTCGACTTTTAAAGTCCTGCGAGTGCAACTCCTGTGTCAATTACGGAAGATTCTGGATACAGCATACGCACTGCAGGAACCAGCGATGCTATTCATGGCCTGCTAAACAACGTCAGTATCAACTTCATTCACTTGTTGTGAACTGACTGGTTTTTGACCTGAGCCAGATCCAACTCCCAACGATCCCATTTCTTCAAAACGACTAATCATTCGTCGCAGAGAACATGGAGATAGTGGACCTCGTCGACATTTGCTCAAGAGACGAAATTCGAAGAGTGCAGCAACAGCATTGTAATTGTTTAGGTAGTACAGCTTCAAGAGCAAAGCAGATTGGGGCAAGGTTAGTGGCATCACTGTGGACAGTATTAACAACCAGTATGAAGGGGAAAAAAATCCCTTGTCCATCTTTTTAAACATTTTTGGCACCTGCCGAGTTGTGTGATATGTAAATTCCATTCATTTGGTGTTTAAAACTCCCCTGGTGGTGAATTTTGGAACTACCTTTTTTTTTTTTTTCCCCAGACATCGCTTTCGCATGACGCACTCCTGCAAAGTTTCAAACAGGGATACTGTTTGAAACTTTGCAGGAGTTTAATACAATGCTTCAAACAGGGATAATTTAATTTTGATCCCCTTGTATAAAAATCTCTGCTAAGAAGCTCTTCACAACTGCCGACATTCATATGAATTCGCTAATCTGCCAAGTGGCCAATTACAGTGCGCAGGATGTCTTGAAATACAAGAGACCTAAATCAATCTCCTTAAGAGAGCCAACGTCATCTGTTACTATAAACTTAGAAAGAGCAGGCCAAATACCACTAGCCCCCCCCCCCTCCTTTCATCGTTACCAACACAGATAAAAGGATAAAGAGCCTTGGACTCAGTCTATCATTTATAGCAATTAATTAAGTAAGTAATGTATTTATCATCTCTTGTATCCTATACTTTTGTTCCGAATCCAATCAATTTTACATTAGAAATGGACTAACTGAAACTGAGATGGGTTGACAAATTTTAGCAACGATCCCAAATACTAAATTTGAATAAAATTTTGTCCAGCCAGCTGAATAAAACGCATAGTTAAGTAGAAATAGACGAAGTTAGGTTAGCGATTACAAAAAGTTTTTCGTATCATAAACACATTTTAAATTCATTTTTTTGCGTTGCGAACTCCTATGCAGACTTTCGTCGCCTGTTTTCTTTACAGTGGCCGGACCGCGTATGACACTCACTAACCTTTTGACAAATGCACATAATAATTGTATAATATATCAGTTCCTATTGCTGCGTATGCACGAATTTTTAAGTTAAGTCTAGCAAATGTTATAGCTTCACATTTCAAACAGCATAATTATGGAATAAAATGTCGTTAAACTGGCGTCTGCTAATAAAATAAAATAAATAATAATAATAATAATAATAATAATAATAATAATAATAATAATAATAATAATAATATAAACACTAGAATTCATTTTATGATTATTTTTAATAGGGAGATATTATGTGAAAAATACTTACTTCAAGATAATACGATGCTAAAACTGTTTGTTAGAAATATATTATTAAAAAATAACTGTCAGAAATTTAGTTCTTTCACATTGATATCGCAAAACCAAAACACATTTAAAGCCGTATTTCTCAATGCTACTCTCGAATCAGATACATAAGTAAAACGCCCCGGTGTTTAAAACGCAAGGGGTATTTTCATCGTCTGGTACTATAAACTACATGTAACGATGGATCATGAACTAGCGTTAAAAACTACATTTGAGATAATTTAAAATAAAGAGCCAATGGGCTTCATTTCGGCGATATAAACATCATTTAAATTAAGGGGATATTAAATCCCGCATTGTTTCAAAACCGAATAAGAAACTCAAAGATAATTTAAATAATGTTTACATCGCCGAAATGAAGCCTATTGGCTCTTTATTTTAAATAATTTATGGGTGCACCTTTTTGACAACTCCTATTAGCAGAGCATATAAGTTCTTTTCGCTATCCCCTTAGTATTATTTTGGTCTAGCTACTCACTGATGAGATTTCAATAAAGATCGAAACCGGTCTGGGTAATGACCTTCCACCATAATGTATAACATCATACATCTCCTAGGAGATGGGTTTTACATTATGAGAAATACTAAGAATAGCGATCAGAACTTTCCCCACCTTTGCTACGAGTTGCCCTAGTTTGTACTACGTACTTTGGACTACGTGCTTTAGCTCATAGTCGTCGATACTTTTATAGTTACTATATTCGGCATGAAACTCTTTGATTCCAATTACATTTGATATATTAGTAAAGAAAAGTAATGATAAGTAAATATACTTTTACAACAGCCTTATAGCTTCATTTGAATATAAATTCGTAATAAAATCAATTAATTATAAATTTTAAAAATAATAAATCCAAATGAAGGAGATTGCCGGCCTGGTTGGCCGAGTGGTTAGCGTATCCGCTCTTCAGCCAAAAGGTTGCGGATTCGAAATGTTTGTGATTGTCTGTGAAAACAGTAGTGGTGGTCGGCGGTAGATGGCGCTGATGTAAATGATGAAGGTAGTTGCGGCTAGTGGAGTGGTGGAGACGAGAATTGTAGAGCAGGTGCCCTTCCTCGATGAGTCCTTGGACACCCTGGAGGTGTTATGTAATAATAATAAAAAACTACCCATTAATCTATCTCCCCCAATGAACTTATCTTAATTCTTTCAAAATAATGGAGAAAACCATGAACAGTCAAATTCTTCATGGCTATAAAGAATTTGACTTTGATTAAACTAATAAAATTAATCAGTGATTGCCACTATGGATAATAACATCTCAATTCACAGAAGATCGTCCTTACTTTACTTTACTTATCTATGGAAAGATTCAAAGAAACTCCGGTGGCTGTTCTAGACATTTACTGGGCCTTTGATTACATCTAACCCAAAGACCTTCTTATGATCTTCCATTCATCTTTTGCAAATGATTAATACCTTTTCTGGTCATTCATAACGTATTATTGGTGAATAGCTTTCTTTCTTTCTTGAAACCTACCATTGCCGGATTGCTAGGCACTTTAGATGAATTGACAAAATCTTGCTTAAGCGAGGGAGATTCATTGTCCCGATTCAAAACATATGCACTTACCCACCTTCTCGTCCTTTCACACCTTTTTCACAGAACTCACTCCAGTTGCTTTCCTCATAGACGTTGTCTTTCCGACTATGTTTAATTTACAAATATTTTCATGGGCGCTGTTCTGCTGAATTGGCTGCAACATTCCTTCCATAAAACATATGAAGCGTTCAGTATTTCCCGGTTTATCCATACGTTAGTACTTAACCACCTTCTAGTCTTTGCATCCTTTCTTTGAAACAGTCTTCCCTACATAGTTTTCCCTCCCCCTAAGGACTGCAAACGCGTTTAAAAAAACATATCGACAGGTCTCTTCTTTTGCCTACACTTGGCAGTAGTGGTGAGCTACAAATTTTCTCAACCTCTCAATGTGTGAAATTATCATGAAAAATCATTTAACTGTAATAAAATTAATCCATCACAATAACGAAATATTATGTAGCTACCAACAATGAATCTTTGGGTCCTCAGTTTTCAAATACTAAAATGATATTTTTAAAATTAATGAAACGCATTGAGCATCTAAGACGTTTGCTGTTCATTTCTTAAATTTTAGATGGACATATCCAGTACCTTTATCCTTGAATAATAACTTAACCTTGCTAAAGTCAGTAAAATGAAATGAACAGCTAATCTAACCTACTGAACGCTAATTGATAAAACGTTCAGAGCTACGGATCTTCAGCACTTGGATTCTAACCTGACCTTTTAATAGAAACTAAAATTATATAATGTTACAATGATTATATAATGTTGCATGATATTTTCCACTTAAAATTGCATGATTTATTTTATTAGTTTAACCACAGGCCTTTAGCAAGTTTATCATTTAGTCGTGTAAGTTTTTCAAATGTTTTTAGGATGGAGTTTTGCCTTCCAGCTAATCCAATGGCCTTGTCGCAGTTACTTAATCTACAGTATTCCTAAATTTCTGATGGTAAGCAAATAATGTTGAAGCAGTCTTCTCAATAGATTCCACTTTGAAGAAGAGGAGTTAGTGTTTAGAAATTTTGGGGCATTTCGTTTGTTACAATGGATAACGGAGATTATACAATCCCCATTATCGGTGTGACAAACTGGAAGCTACAGCATCCTGGATGACTTTTTAAAAAAATGTGATCCGCATCGAGTGATCATTTTTTTAAGTTTTTTGAGTTTGAACAGTGAAACCAACTGACATGTCCTCAGTATCCGCTAATGTCATGTTTCAATGTTACTGCGCTTTTTAAACAGCAGTTTTAAGTGCTTCCTTCTGTAATAATAAAAGGAAGAAAGAAAACAAGGATTCTACGTATTGTTTTGATTTTTCAGTTTGATTCTTTGTTTATCCTTTTCTTTTTTCTTCTTCCCCTCTTGTAGGCCTTGTGTTTCATCCAGAATTCAGGGAGAGATATGGTCCTTCCATTTCATTCTTATTTAATTTGCTTGTATACTGGTTGTGTGTCACACACACACACACACACACACACACACACACACACACACACACACACACACACACACACACACACACACACACACACACACACACATGAGCAAAAACATGATGACCACCTAGCCTGTTTCCGGTCAATCAATCGAAGGTTAGCATGAAAGAAGACTGTTTGCTGTTTGTTCTCACGGATATCACTGGGTTCTCTCATCCCTATTGAGCTTACCTTGATCGCTAATTCTAACCTGAGAATTGCTTCAGAGGAGGTATTGCCCTACATGGTGATAATGTGACCCAGTGACGCTTCCAGCAAGACAACGCCCAGTGTCACAAAGCTCACACTGTGTAAACATTCCGACCACGTAATTCTCCTGATTTGAATATCAGTCATTTATGGGATCATATGAAACGCAGTATCTGCCGGTCGACGCCAGTGCCCACCTCGCTCGGTGGCTGACATCCGTGAGGTTATTCTGTCTAGTTGATCCACAATACCTCAGTACTTTCCGTGGTCCAGTGGAGTCAATGTCAAGATGGTTAACTCGGCCAAACACACTAATGAGTAGATGGTCATGATGGTTTGGCTCATAAATATTATATAAGTATGTATATATACGATATACCATATTAAATTTCTGTAAACTTAGCTTTAAAAAGTCATCTTCTGATTCAGTTACTAGTATAGCATCATTTGCATAGGAAACTATGCAACGTTCTTTTGTTTTTTCGTTTAAAACCATCATATTTTTCAAAGAAAGTTTCCATAGTTCTTTTACTCTTTATTCAACAAAAATGTTCAGATATTTTTAAATAAATACAATAAATGACTCATAAATAAGTAATATCTTTTTATTATTATTATTTTTTTATACAGCAACATTATTTTACGAAGTCGTTTCTCTGAGCAAGTGGAAATGACGTATTGTCCTGAGTGACGTCATTTAACGTGTTGCGAGACGGAAGTGTGAAAAGAATAAAGTACTTAGAAAAAGAGGGCAATTGGCTCAAAATGATTAGGAATGGGCGAGTAAAAGGAAGCTTTGGGAACATAATAATATAAGCCTATATAGACCTAGGTTCTAGTCTAGTCGCTGACTGGAGGAACTTTTTCTAAGCCTATCTTCGACCGGTTCCCGAGTTAGTCGATCTCTGGCACAGGCAAGCGGGTTTTTCCTCCCGGAAACTCGGGTTTTTCGTCCCGTAAAACTCAAGAAAATCGACCGTAGTACCCACATTATTTCAGACAGTGACATATCTTGTTAGGGTTAGGTTTCAAGAGATGGCAGCACTTGTTTGCCAGCCTCTTCATCGGTGGCTGCTATAATTAGTGATAGACATGGGCCAGCTATCTCTGGTTGGCTACCGGTGGAGATTGAACTGCCCACTCAGTCTCCAAAAGCTAGATAGGGTATAAAGGCTTCGCCTACTCCCTATTAGGGAATAAAAGGCGTTAGTTGATTTTTTTTATATATAATCGCAATGCTTGCTTTTATAATAAAAAAAGAGGAACCGTTTTTAAAATTTCATCAGATTTTTGTGAATTATATTTGCTATATTTCATTTTAATTTTACTATAACACGGTAAAACGTTACAAATATCCTGTCATCGGATCGCTTCAATTTTAGGACATGTAAACTACAACTTTATCTCGTTGTTTGGATCGATACCTAAGCCGCCATATACGCTTAAAAAAATAAAAAATGAAAAATAAATAAAAAAATAAGTAGCTCGATCTACTTACTGAGAAAAAAAAATATTTGTGAAGTTTAACAAATAAGTGGAAAATTTTGCGGATTTCTTTGTCGTACGACAAGAAGATCAGCAGGAGAAAAGTTGACTGATTAAGAGAATGTTTTCTTGTAAAGAAAAGCAAAATTACGAAACTAATTGTGATATAATATAATAACAAAACCATAGTGAGTAACTTCTCGGAATGTAGAGAATAAAAGTGCATAATAATAATAATAATAATAATAATAATAATAATAATAATAATAATAATAATAATAATAATAATAATAATAAAACTGAATAGGACTAGCCTTGCACTTCGGTGTTAGATTGTTGTTGCTTTACTAAAACATATTTTAGTTTAGCTAATATACATACATACATACACATACACAGAAGTATTCACATGTGTTTATTTGCGCTGAATACGTAATATCTATAGCGACAAATCCTAAGCTTCGAAAAAGCTGTTGGCATAGAAAATTCATCTGTGCGACTTCCACAACTACAATCACGTGTTTCAGTGATCTTCTCATCCCATTTCAAGATCCAGTCATGTCTCTTTTCCCTTCACCGTCATCAACGGCGTTAATCCTGGATCCTATCCAAGTAATCACAATCATTGTAAGCAAAATATCTTTTACCTTCTTTTTTAGTAGAAGTTACTTCCGCATTCTTGATTTCGACCTTTCTTCATTTAAAGTTATCAGCCACAAAACATCCTCACTCCATCACAATACGCTTTTATTCTATACGAACACGGAAATGAAGTCTGAAATACTTAGATCTCTAGTTAATTATGAACGCGCTTGGTACAAAATACGAAAATTACGTGTTCAGAAATGACCTCGCTTATTTCTAATTTATCCCATTAATTGAATTTCTGGGAAACAGAAACATTCACCAAAACTTCTGATCATCTTTTAAAATAGCAGTTTATAAGCCAAGAGTCTGTCGTTTGTATTTACATCAGAAATTTTTTTTTTTTGAATTATCGTAATCGTATCTGCCACAATTGCCAGCAACATATAACAACCACCAAACATCTAAGTCAGTTTTATTGTTTGTGAGATGAAAACCTGGAATAAACACTCGAGGAAAACCAACCACAAACAATTTGATTTGAGTGAGATTGTTGGACCAGTATTCTCTCCACATGTCAGGTGTTGATGGCAGAGCAGCTGAAGAGAGTTCGTCCATGGACCAGAAAGGCTTTCTAGATTTTAGGCGAAGAGTAGGTGGATTTATGAGAGTCTGGTGCAGGAGGAGGAGTGGGTTGCTCATTGCTTTGTTAAATTCTTTAATCGAGGCCTGTCTTCTCCGTAGGTTTGGTGCAGCAATGTTAGATAGGACAGGCAGCCAGGAGAGAGGTGTGTTTCTCACTGTCCCACCAATTGTGCGCATGGTAGAGTTTATATTATATTATATTATATTATATTATATTATATTAGGTGAGTTAGCCGATCTCATACGGTGGTAGCGAGTTTTTTTCTCCCGGAAACTCGGGTTTTTCATCCCACATACAGGCAAATCGGCCCTTCAGAACACACGCAATTTACAGACAAAAAAAAATAATAGTTATGGTGATGGTGTTGGGCGGAAGATGGCGTTGATGGAGATGATTGGTAGAGGTTCGGTGTAGTGGTGGAAACAGTTGTATATTAGGCGTCCTCCCGCGATGAGTCTTCGGACTCCTTGGAGGTGTCACGAATAATAATAATAATAATAATAATAATAATAATAATATAGTTTATAAGTCGATATTAAGTGAAATCTTTTAACTAAACTTTTCTCTTCCTCGTTAATCACTATTTTTTTTTAGAGAACTTTTTATTATTTATTTAAACAGGCACACCAAGTCTCCCAAACTCTAATACAGTAGGTTTTCAATAATTTTTGAGAAATTTAAATTATTAAATTCATTACTATAACCAGCCCTCACTAAGTTCATCAAAAATACAATAATCACGATAAATAAATAAATATAGCCCAGGCTGGTAACGCCAGCATCGAAGGCCATTTTAAGCTGATTTGATACGGGGTTAAAATCTCCCCTTCCGGAATCATAGGGTTTCCTCTTATAAAAGTCACAGACAGACAGAACATGGCAATTAAAGAGAGAGAGAGAGAGAGAGAGAGAGAGAGAGAGAGAGAGAGAGAGAGAGAGAGAGAGAGAGAGAGAGAGAGAGAATTAATCATCTTAGCATTATCAAAATTAGATTTATAAGAAGCCAGTTTACTTGGCTGTAATATAATTGGTTGATTTCCTCTTTTTTTTTTGTTTGTTTGTTTCAAATATTTCCAAAAACGACATTACTTTTTATATATATAGTTAGCGTGATTGCAGAACGGAAAGCAGTGAAGTCATCATCATTCTTACTCAAGCGTTGGAGACTCGTCATTGTCATCAAAGACTTCAGGTCGACGCACTGACGGCTTCCTTCAAAGTGTATTCATTGTCCTTAGCGTGTTACTCAGCAATAGAAAGGGTCGAAAGTAATTGTATGGCGATAAGTAGAGTGAGAGTTAAAAAAATATAAAAAAATAGGCGAAGTATTATCCCTGGAATGAAAATATCCTACCATATCAGCCTAATATACTATAGTCATTGTGCAACTATCAAAAGAAACTACGGTTTTGAATTAGAAGAATGTCTAAGTCGCAGACAAAAAATAATAATAATAAATAAAAAGCCTTTTGAGCTATATAAATACAAAAGATAATTAATGTATACAAATGAGATAATAACTTGTATTAGCTTTAGGTAGCTCTACATGTGGGCCATTGAACGCATCTGAAATTTGATAGCTCATCAAGTATTGCATGTGTTGTTACCGCTGGGCTGTAATTGTAACTGACTTTCTATTCACATAATTTGCAAGTGTTATGGTTATAAGATTTGAACACGATAATCCGTTAAGTGAATCAGTAATATTAGTGATTGGCACCTGGAATAAAACTACAATAACATGTTTAATTTGTGCATCTCATACTAATGACTTTATCAAAACAAAAACACTCTAATTTGACTTATTTGCATAAAAGTACTCAGATTAAAGGGTAAGTCATATGAAAAGGGAAACCGTGTTATATTGAGATACATGAACAGTATCAGGAACAGTATTCCGAAACAATATCTATTTTTCTCCCGAAAACTCGGGAGAAAAATAGATATCATACAGACAAATTGGCTAAGAGAACCACGCAATTTATAAACACTAAACTTATATAAACAAGGTATCGAGTAGCTGACAAGAAATATTGTAGATTTTATATAGAAGTTTTTAAATTTTATTTTTGGTGCTTTTAATAAGATAAATTTATCCGGAACTGCATCGAAATTATTATTATTTTATTTTTATTTTGTTGCATCTTGTGTGAGTGAACTTGAGTTCAGTACGCATGACAGAAAGAGAAGGTCATGTCTAGCGTCATTCATGTGTGGATAATTCATTCATTTCTGCAGCTGGTGCACACAGATCGCTGGTATGAAACGATGCAATAATACTGTATGGTATGGTATGGTTCGCGTAGTTATTAATTTTCACTTTTTTTTTGTTATTTTTAATGTAAAGACAAAAGTGATAAAACTTGTCTTTTTCTAAATTTCCACGTATTGTACATCCACGCCATGCAAATAACTGATCTTAGCTTTGCTGACGACGTTGCACTTTATTGATACAGAATCAACAAATGCACAAAAACATCTCAGTCTACTAGAGGCACAGGCTAAACTTATTGGTCTGCATCGACATTCAAAAGTCCAAAGTATTCTCAATAGATTATGAAAACTTTATACTTCATATCAACAATGGATCCTTAGAAAGAGTAAAGTAGTTTCAGTATCTTGGATCGTACATCAGCAATACAGAAAATGATATTACAAAACGTAAACAGCTGGCTCTAGTCTTCCATAACAAACTTCACATCATCTGGAAATCATCATTAATATCAATAAAGACAAAATTCAGACTATACCATGCAACCAGTAGATACATTTTCTTGTATGGTTCTCAAACCTGGACAATAAGCACAAAAAAAATAATAAATAAATAAACTACAGATCTAATTAACTCCTTTGGAACTACATGTCTCAGACTGATCCTTGGATACACTTGGATGGACCATGTCACTAACTCTGCTGTGCTAAATCTTGCTAAGCAAGAACCACTTGTCAATATAGTCAAAAAACTACAACTCAGATCAACTCAGACATCCTGGAGTCTCACCCTTTTTGGAATCCCTCATCCTGTAAAGCCAGAAGATGGTAATCGCCGTACAGGAAGATCATGCAAGCAATTTTGGCAATACATATGTGAAACCACCAATAAACTAAACTATAAAACTCCATCTGACATCTACCAGTTAGCTCAAGATAGAGAGAGAGAGAGAGGGACTTGGAAGACCATAATTTGCAATATTTAATTTTTAATATAAATCTCTTTTCCCTTTTCGCATTGTATCATATTTTGAATAAACTATGATGATTGAACACAGAAAGTGCTTTGTATCTTATTAAAAAAGTTACCTGATTTGTTTATAAACATACACTATATTTGTATAACAGTTCTGAATATATTCAATAACAATAATAAAATTAAAGAATTGGCTTAACTTAAAATTAGTCTTTTAAATTTATAAATTATACTCTGTACGACTGCAAACAGAAACGAAACTCTTAATGTCAACAAGTTTCATTTGTACGACTAAGTTGAAGCACGCTCAGTTTGTATTACTTTACTCATTTTTATGGTAGATGAATTTCATCTGACAAGGTGCGACTACTACCCAATTTATTTGGAAAACTGAAGTAGCTCGGAGAAAACGTTCTGTATAGATTAACCAGTAACAGTACACATAAGTACAAACAAATACAAAATATTGTACATTTTATATAGAAGTTTTTGAAAAGTTTCATGGTTTAGGGGACCCATAAAAAATGTCAGGATTATTAGGATTCAGAATTTTTTTCGCATAAATATTGCAACATTGCATTGTGCATGAGTACGACTTGATAAGCGATAAAACTATCATTTTGATGATAGTTTTATTTGTATTCCAAAGTGCCCTCCAAATTTCCTCCTGCCCAAATGACAGTCGCTCCTTTTGCCAAAGCCATCGGGCGCAACTTTTGTCCACCAAGGATTCCACCACTCTCACATCCAAATAGTACTGTAATTACCTCACCTAAAGACAAGGCGACTTACTGGCATCATTTTATCTGCCAATTCCTGTATTTATGATCTGGGCAAAGTCCCCTTCGCTGTACCAAGAAATGCTCTCTCTCCATGGTTTTCCACAGAAAGAAATCCGAAAAATCCTTAATAACCTTAACACAAACATGGCATCTGGTCCTGATAGTATCTTACCTATTGTTTTAAAAACTTGTCCCAGAAATAACACCTGTTCTGTATCGCCTTTTCAATATATTCTATTCAATTGGCATTTACTCGACAACATGGAAACAGGTCCATATTCATCCCATTCCAAAAAAATGTGATAAAAGTCAATCAATGACCTACTGACCAATTGCTCTCACTTCGGTTCTCTCTAAAATTATGGAGAAGGTCATCAACAACCAACTCTTGAACTACCTATACCGCCTAACCGGTATGGATTCCGCCACTTGCGATCTACAGCTGATCTTTCACCACCCACCTCTGCACTCAAACTGTGGAAAAATTTTGAGAAACTCACGTCGTTGTCCTCGACATTAAAGGCATTGATCGCGTTTGGCACGGGGCCTACTTAACAAACTGCTGTCTTATGGTCTGCCTTCTACACTCTGCAACCGGATCGCAAAACTTCTCTTCTTGGTATAACCTGCACCTTCGATCTTTCCTGGCACAACCATATTTCAACTATAGCTTCTGCAGTAGGCAAAAAACTTGGTGTACTTTTTTGCAAGACACTGGTTCACAGCTGCTAACTTTATACAAATCCAAATCCATCCAACCATGGAACATTGCTCCTATATTTGGGGTGGTGCATCAAAATCCTCTCTAAGAATGCTCAATTCTGTACAGAAGAGGGCAATCCGGCTAATTATTGATCCCTCTCTCACAGATGAACAGTGTCTGCCTTGTGTCTCTTCTACAGATACTTTCATGGACAGTCCTCTGCTGAACTGGCCACTATTATTCCTCCACTCTCCTCCAAAATCATTAGAACAAAAAGGACTGCCAACCAACACCATTTTGCAATCCATCTTGAAACTCACCGAACCACTATCACTTCTCTTTTTTTATACCAACCACTTTTGTTCTTTGAAACATCCTCCCCCAAAACACAACCTTCAGTTGTTAAGACAAAATGTGAACAATTACTCCTTTCTTCTTATCCTCTTATCCCCTCATATATATAAATTATATATACATATAACATGGCATAGTTTCAAAAATTTAAATGTTTCGTGTTTCAATCCGATCGTATCCAAAAACATGATTACTAATTAACTACAAGACAGTTATTTCACTATTCTTCTCCGAACTGAAGGGAGATTGACTTATCGTTTCTGAAAACCAGTATGACACTAAGTACAACTTGGTTTAAGCAGCTGGTTCATCAGAAGGACGAGACGCTCAGGAATTTCAATCTAACACTGTTGAAACAGTACGATAATGCAGTATATAAGAAGGAATCGAATACTACATTTGTCTTCTTTTTTTTTTTTTTTAAGAGGAGTTCTTAAATGACTTCTTGCACAACTTCGACACCTTGAGGCAATTTTCCCATTATTCCTCAGTAGAGAATTTATTAATTATAGGTGCAATGGGAAAAATTGTTTCATTAAATGACAAAATAAATAAATCCATAAGGCCTCTCATTAGTCTCAAAGGAAGTAGCGAAGCCATTTACCCCTAACTTTTCTAAAAAAAAACTGCAAGCAGCTAATTCCACTCTAAACCGTCACTGAGAGCTGACCCAAGGCAATCGATGATTTACAGCATCTGAAATTTCTGCTGTGCATTGTTCTTCTTATTAAAAGTCCGCTCGGTTAGCCAAGTGGCTTTGCGCTTCGCAACCATATGCCTGGGGAAGGAGTGTCCTAGGTTCGATTCCCATCGACGACGTGAGGAGCTTAAGGATCTTTCTCAGACATAGCCAAGCTAGCCGGTCTTGGACGGAAGGGTTTTCCCCCCCTAGTTTATCTGGGGTTTTTCATCCCGCAAGCAGGCAAACCAACCCCGTGAACACATGCTACTACAGTCAAAAATACATTTCCCCTCAGCGGCAGGGTTGTACTCACAAAAGTCGTATCTATGAAGCGGGAAAAACGCGCAGAGGAAGAAGAAGAGGAAGATTGTTCTTCTTATCAAAATTGTGATTAATATAAAAACATACACTGAAGTATTTAAGTATTCTTTAATGATTGCTATTCTCTTGTCAGTTTTTGTCCTTAGTCTATCATACAACATAAACAATAGTATTCATAAACTTTTCTCTTTCTCTAGTCCAACTTTTCTTTATAAAACTCTTCCTCCCCACCTTTTTTTTGTCATTTCGTCTCGATACTTTTTCTTACCTATAATAAACAGTTGAAGGCCTGTATAGCTCAGTGGAAGTGGCGCTTGCATCTTCTGCGCTAGGCCGCCCGAAGATAGACTTCGATTCAACTCTAGTCGCCGACTGGAGGAACTTTTTCTAAGCCTTTCTTCAACCGGTTCCCGAGTTAGTCGATCTTTGGCACGGGCAAACGGATTTTTTCTCTCAGAAAACTCGGGTTTTTTATCTCATAAACTCAAGAAAATCGACCGTAGAACCCACATTAATTCGTACAGTAACATATCCTGTTAGAATTAGGTACCGAGAGATGGCAGCGCTTGTTTTCCAGTCTCTTCATCGATAGCGTCTTATAATTAGTGATAATCATGGGCAAGCTATCTCTGATTGGCTACTGGTGGAGATTGAACTGCCCACTCAGTCTCCAAAAGCTAGATAGGGTTAAAAGGCTCCGCCTGCTCCCTATAGGGGATTAAAAAGGCATTAACTTATTCTTATAATAAACCGTCTGATTTTTTCCACAAAACATAAAATAATTTATTATTTTGAATCTAAATTCTAGGTAATCAAAAAAAAAGAAGTCTGATTAATCATTTAATCTAGAAAATTTGTGTAATAAGGCAGTTATCAGTTTTATTTAATAATCATAATGTTCTGTTTTTCGAAGTTATCGTTAATTTTGTAGCAGTTGCTAGCGAAGAGTATTACTTATCAGTGGAGACTCGTGGCTTGAAATCGTGCGGGTGCTGCAACTTTCTAAATATACATACACACTGTAAGTACAGTGTATACGTGTTTGGATAAAATATCAAAACTATAGTAAACATTTAAAAAAAAATTAAACACGAAAAAATATTGTTTATTATCGATAAAATTATACAGTTTAGTATAATTCAAAATTACTTTAAAATAAAATCCATTCCTTTAATTACAATTAAAGGAATGAATTTACAATGTTTGGACATTACAATTAAAGGATTTAATTGTAATGTCCAAATATTTAAAGACACGAAGTAAACACGAAACACACTACTACTGGCGCAAACTACATGTAAACAACATGGAACTGAGGGACGGACAGTGCCGCATTAAGCTAATTGCTCGCATCTCACTATGACGTGCATATGCTTGCGCGCCTAGCAATATGACACTGTGGTAAACAGTGCTGCTAGCGTCCTTCGCCCTCCTAAGTGCTACAAGATGGATTTTTATTATTATTTTTATACAAAATAAGAGAATTGTATAGGATTGTTGATGATAAAATTAAATATTACAAGCAAATATAAATAAATTGATAAATATATTTATATATCGAGAAAAACTGGGGGTGCTGCAATTCTGCAGTGCCTATGCACGAGCCGCTCCTGCTTATTATACTTGAGATATTTCAGAATAATTGTTTTTAAGTGCATCTCTTTTCGAAATAAAGATAAAAATTTATTTCTTTCACTTTTTTAATCACTTATTTAATCAAAAATGACTTTTCGATATTTTTCGAGAAAGTGACGAGAACACCTGAGTGGAACTGAAGAAAAAAAAATTTTTGGTGAACAGAAAAAATAAAAAATAAAAGAGCTGCTCCTCCTTCACTTGAGTCCTGATTCGCCAGAGGTTTCTCAGTAGTAGTAGTAGTAGTAATAATAATAATAATAATTATTATTATTATCATTATTGTTGTTGTTGTTGTTGTCGTCGTCGTCCGCGCGGTTAGCCTAGTGGCTGTGCGCTTCGCAACCATATACTTGGGGAAGGCGTGGCCTAGGGTCGATTCCCGTCGGTGGCGTGAGGAGCTGAAGAATCTTCCTCAGCCATAGTCAAGTTAGCCGGTCTTGGGTGTGGAGAGTAGGGTTTTTACCCCAGTTTATCCTGGAGTTTTTCATCCCGCAAACCGGCGTCAACACCACAGGACATAGGATACACCGGGGCGTAGGGCTGACCACCTTATCCTGTGAACGGCTTGAGGTCCGACGATTAATAAACCCTCCACATTGCAAGGTAAAAGGAAGATGAGATAATAATAGTTAACAGAAAATAAATAACTATCGTAAAGGAATATGACATATTTTTGCTTGAATCGTGTGAATATGTTCCCATATCAAAAGCAGGGTCATGTGTGTGTTTAGAAATTATTATCATCATCATCATCATCATCATCAGACCTCCATGGAGTCAATTCCCTCATCGTAGGAAGTACCACGATAAAAAAATAAAAAAAAAACTTTTTTTTCCGACTTACCCTTCGTTAGAAACGCGCAATAAAATAAATATCAATTAAACGACTTGATTAATATGTGGTGTTGTTAGTACCAACAGTGAAAAAGAAATTGATGCGGATATCATTTGGTACTTTTTTTATTTTAAGTTAGCTCCTATTATGTTAATGAATTCATCACGTATATCAACTACATACCTGGCCGCTATATGAGAATGAAGAAGTCTCCAGTCCTCACGCCCTGCCACCTGACGGTTCCTTCCTATTTAAGATTTTGATATTTCATGACGCCTATCTAGTTCTAGTTAACTAGATCAAATCCCTAGGTCAGGTTCCCTATATTTTCCCAGCCTCCAAATCCTATAAGGACAACCCTCCCATAGATTCAGAGCCAGCTCCTTATCCTTGCGTAGCCTGTACTCAAGCGCCTCTTACAAACTCACTGTATAACATAATCGGATGATTAAATTTCGCTCTTTTCAAGTCAGTTCTTCTGTTTGAGGGATGAAAAACCGTTGTTGTCTGGCAGGAAAATTCTCCGCTGTATGACACCGAATAACTCACATTCAGTTGAAAAGGCCCTTTAACTTCATTCATTAATAAATATTCTTCATTCATTAACTCTTCAAAGAAACATGTTCTTCACGCTAATGATTATAACCGTATTTTCCTGTAAAAAGAAATGTAGGCCGTGTCATCCTTCTTAACTGTGCTATGGTGGCGCCCACATGTTCGATGCGTTAAATATCTTATATTTCTTAATCTACCTTATATATATATATATATATATATAATATATATATGCCATTATATGTATGTGCCATTTTTTTTTAAACTGAAAATTTATTTATATTTCAACGGAACTTGAATAATTACCCTCATTGGGCACAAGAAAGGCTAGTCACGACTCTGATGCTCATATCAATACTGTTGGGCTCTCAAGTACCGAGTTACATCCCTAGTCCTGAGAACAATTAGAAAAACTTTCATAAGGATTTGGACTTTAACTGAAGGTAGTGGCAGAGTTTTTTCCTCCTGGAGACTCGGGCTTTTCTTCTTGATAAACAAAAAAAACTGACCAGACAATATATGCAACTGAAAGACATAGCAGACTATGGAGATATGATTAACCACCCCATCATAAAATTAATCACGTTTAGATTTCTGCTCAGTCAAAGTTGCATGGCCATGACAGTCATTAAGCCTAACATATAAATAAGACAGGACAAAGAAGAAAAATAAATAAATAGAAGTGAAAGGATTTTTTTTTCCCAGAAACTCAGGTTTTTCGTGATCAAGACAGACAAAACGGCTAGAAGAACATACGCAATTGACAGCCATGACATATTGTGCAGACAGGATTAACTATCCTGTTAAGAAAATTAATTTGGTATTCAAAGAAGCCAAATTACTTGGTCGTGACAGGCCACTGAACACGCAAGGGAAAAAGGGGAAAAGAAGTATTTTGAAAATTCTCTGTGGCAAAGATCGATAAGTTTTTTTTTTTTTTTAATCTTGACTTGGTTTACTGTTTTATTATATGAATAAAATAATACAACTTTCATAACTTGCATATTTGATTTGATGGCTTCATCTGGAGGGGGGGGGGTCAGGTTATAGGAAAATATACACAAAAAAATTACACAATGATCATTATCATTTTAGGTACGAATAGGGAAATATATACAGAAAAATTCATTAAAAAAACTCGTGGAACTAAAGTTTATTAGATGAAAGTGCGCTAAGTTATTCTGTTGTTTGCTAAATGGTAAATGTCAGATGGTTCATGAGCCTCATCTATTAAAAACGTCTGCCTATGCATTTATAGCAAAAAAGGAGTAATGCACACGGAGTTGGGTTGTTGGGATTACAGCCGAAGCAACCAAGGTTATGAGGTCAGTTTATTAGTGCCGATTAATTGCGTGTGTGTTCTTTGGTCGATTTGCCTGTTTTGCGGGATGAACAACCCGACTTCCCGAGGAGAAACCTTCTCATTTCCTTATGAGGATGGCTAACAGTCGAGAGAAAAATGCTTTATAAGGGTCCTACACAGCCTCCAACCATTAAATATATCAGCGATACAATAAAAGATCTATTAATAATCTAAACTACACAATAGTTCCAAGAAGAGGGATGCAAGCTTTTGTTTACACCATTTTCCTCGTTTTCCTATAACCTTGAAGAAGCTACTAGATACTTAATTAGACACACTTGTACATATTACATAACTAGATAGCATGCTTAATAATTTAAAACAGAAGAAGCAATTAGGCCAATGACCATATTCAGTAACTACACTCTCTGCAGGTGTATATCATAAATATCAAAGGTGATGAACCTTTGATATTTATCAATGATTCAAACATTACGACCTCGAATGTCGTTAATACTCATCTTCCTAAGCCTTAAACTAAGCCCTAAAACACGTCTAACTGAAAGAAGCCCTGGGAATAATTACTTAAGCGTGCTTCATAAAATATTAAACTTGCTATCGTATAGAACCAAGAAGGAGCAACATGGATTTTATGTTCAGAAAACTCTAAATGAAATTGTAGGTATTATTTTATTCATATTAAATGATAATAAAGCCGATCAAAATGAAACACACACACACACACATACACACACGCATGCACGCACGCACGCCACTCGTGTTTATCTTTTTTTTCCCTTTTTTTTTTGTTATTTTATTTTATACGGAAACAGCTAAAATAAATCCTCGTATGATTTTGGTATGAAGATTTTAATTTATTAATATCACCAATATTTGTAGATTTATTCAGTTCACAATATTCAACTGTTTACTCGGCCAGATATATCTGATAGTGGTGAAAATATCTGTTGGAGTTGCGTACTGTTTTCCTCTCTTTGTACTTTGATAACATTCTTACAGTCATGCTTTATAAATATTATGAAAACAAACAACATTCTTTTGCAGTGATGTCATTTTCTTAATTTTGTGAGGTGGAGAATCAGTCGTGTCTATGATATAAATTTATGTGTCCAAAGTTCGTTTACTTCTGTCTTCCAAGAAATAAGTAATCACAATCTTCAAATGTATGATAGATATAAATGATACATCTATCTTATTTTCTCTTTTATCTCCAAAACAACGCTCCGACTTGCATTTACGTAACTTAATCACTTGGGACTTATTCAGAGAACTGGGAAACACGCATGCGTGATCGATAAGTTCAAACTGCGAAGCTCAATATGACAGATTAAATCCCACTTCATCTAATAACGATCACATTAGGTTTTTCTTTCTTTCTTTCTTTTCATTTTTTTTTTTTTTTAATATATGAACCCGACATTTGGCAGTATTTCGCCAAGTAACAAGCCGTCAAATAATAGTGATAAATAAACGGAACTATAAATGGGATGTACGTGAAGCAAACTATTGGTGCCATTATGTAGATTTATTTTTCTATTATAGACATTATTAACTAAATGGGCGGTGAGATTGTTGCAAGTTTATCTAGTTGCCTTATTTTAAATAATTATCTCATAAAATATCTCCCATATCAAAAAGTGAAACAAGTACTGAAAAAGCAGGAGGACAGTTTAAAAGAGGTCACTTTGCTAGGGAAAAAAAAAAAAAAAAAAAAAAAAAAAAAGATATTATTTTGAATTAGTGGTATTGGTGTTATGTTATTAATTCGAGTAGTGCTATAGTACTGCTCGAATTTTAGAAAGAAATTTACATTTTAATTTACATTACTCGGCCTTTTTTACATGGCAGATTTTTTTTTAATGAAATACCGCTTATTTTTTTCGATATCAATTGATTCCTGCGACCTGTAGAGATGTCATATTTCAGTCTTCTTCTTCCTTTATTACACAGCATTTCATCGTCTTCTTTCTTTATTACCTCTTCCATTCTGATGGGATTATAAAATTCTCACAAACCTTAATCAGCGTTAGAGACATATTCCAAAGTTGGTTGAAATCAGTTGAGCGATGCAATCTTTCAAGACTTCTGCATAGGAAGCGACTTTACGAGTCTTACAATTCTCCCCCCCCCCCCAACGTCCCTTCATTGAGTCCGGCTTGGCCGAAATTTTCGAGTGGAGTGAGAGCACAGACAATGCAAAACAACTACAGTATATTCTAAGTTTGGTCAAAACCAGTTGAACGATGAGATTTGTAAAGGTGTCCAAGGAGACCCATCCTCACTCTATTTTCATTTAAGCCCAAGTGAGATATATTTTTCAGAGGACTCTAAACAACACACACACACACACACACATATATATATACACACACACACACACATATATATATATATATATATATATATATATATATATATATATACAGTATATGTAGAAAGTATTTTCCCTTGGGTATAATAAATGTTAAAGATACCAAGCTATTTTAAACCTGGTTTTCCTCCATTTCCCAAGTAAGCAAACAGACAAACAAGTCAAGTTTGCGCCTGCAAGTGTTGCAAGTCTAGCTGACCCTGCACGTAGTGCAAGACCAAGGCAACTCATGGTAAAAGTAGAAGAAGCTCTGATCACTAATCTTAATATTTACCCTTAATGCAAAGCACATCTCCTGGAGGAGATGTATGATGCTTTGTATTAAAGGCAAGGGGCCACTACCCAGACCGGTTTCGACCGGTCTGGGTAGTGGCCCCTAGTATTAAGGGTAAATATTAAGATTAGTGATCAGAGCTTATTCTACTTTTACCATGAGTTGCCTTGGTCTTGCACTACGTGCAGGGTCAGCTAGACTTGCAACAGTTTCGATCGGTCTGGGTAGTGGCCCCTAACATTAAGGGTAAACATTAAGATTAGTGATCAGAGTTTATTCTACTTTTACCATGAGTTGCCTTGGTCTTGCACTACTTTGAGGGTCAGCTAGACTTGCAACACTTGCAGGCGCAAACTTGACTTGTTTGTCTGTTTGCTTACTTGGGAAATGGAGGAAAACCAGGTTTAAAATAGCTTGGTATCTTTGACATATATATATATATATATATATATATATTGTTTTGCTTACTTGGGAAAAGGATTAAAACTAAGTATAAAATTTCTTGTTATCTTTAACGTATAATAAACCCAAGGTAAAAAACTTTCTACATAATATATATATATATATATATATATATATATATATATATATATATATATATATATATATATACTTTCTACATAATATATATATATATATATTATGTAGAAAGTTTTTTACCTTGGGTTTATTATACGTTAAAGATAACAAGAAATTTTATACTTAGTTTTAATCCTTTTCCCAAGTAAGCAAAACAATGTTTTGCACCTGAAATATATCCACGTCTGAGTTACTACTTGTATACAGAGGCTAATGATTTCATATCACTTGGCTATGTATCCCATAATGCAAAGCACCCCCCCCTTTCAGGCGTGTATATGCAATACATAATTGGAAGGACCACTACCCAGACTGGTTTCGACCTTTATTGAGGTCTCATCAGTGGGAGCCAGACCCGGGAGAGATACTAAGGTTGAGATAATGCAGCAGTCACATATATCTCATATACAAGTAAACAAAAGGTGCTTGACCTTAAAACTTTCTACATCTGTCTCTCATCCAGAGATTTTTATTAATAAGATCGAGCACTTTTTTTTTTTACTTGTATATGAGATACATGTGACTTCTGCATTACTTCAACCGTGAAAGATACCAAGTATAAAATTTCTTGGTATCTTTAACATATATTAGAATCGGCTGATGACGCAAGGTGATGTCTTCAAAAGAGGACGAAGAAAAGAAGAAGAAAAAACGGCGTGTTCCTGTTTTTTTTTTTTTTTCTTCTAATAATTAACTGCACAGTGTCGGAAAAAAAAAACGGTTTATACAAATGTTCCTATAAGTGAGATCAGATGGAGGCTACCACTGAGACATGATCACGGTAGTCTGTACATATAAATTGGTGCCTTTCAGGCACTATTCTCATCACCTCGTATGTAGTTTGGGTAATAAACTGGCGACAAATTAATTCTACGAGGGACGTCCAGAAAGTAAGTTCCGATGGGCTGTCAGAGAAACAAAAATTTTGAGTTGAGGTTCATTGTAGTTGGTGGAGATAGAGTTGTCGAGTAGGTGCCCTCCCTCGATGAGTCTTTGGACTCCTTAGATGTGTCGCGTAATAATAATAATAATAATAATAATAATAATAATGATAATAATAATATTATCATTATTATTATAATGATACCAGTTTGCTTATCTTGTATGAAAATGATAATAAGAAGAAGACTGAGATCCTTTTCAAATAATATTAACCACCACATGTTATGATTTCACTGAACAAAATCCAGTTCTAGGTACACCACACACACACACACACAAGAAATACTGCTTGTCGCTTTCGTTCAGCCATTTGTCTGTACATGCGCCATTATTAGATTTGGACGAAAGTGACGGAAGTAAGAGAATGAACACCTTTATCCACAATCATCAGTGAGCAATCCGCAGATCCTTTGTTTCTTGATACCTCTGGAGATACACAGCATTCATACTGATGTTGGGCCAGGTTGCTTGGAATTAGGGAATAGCATATTAAGCTACGATAACTCCGCTTAAAACACAGGAAGCTTTAATAAGTGAACACGTTAAGACGTTGAAAAATAGGCTTCCGGATGTTTTAGTTAGCCGGGATAACGATAAGGAACATTGAAGGCTAGCAAATAGTTTTTTTTAAAAATGACCTTCAACTACTATTACGATATTATATCGTCTCTCAAGGTCATTGTAGGACTTGACTAAAAAAATAATTAGAGTTCTGAGCTCCGCAACCTAGATAACATTATTATCTGCATCGTCTTAACCCTTCCTGGGTATTTCAAGGTGTGTGCATTCTAAGGTCAAATAAATATATCAAGCTATAAGTAGGAGACAAATCATTCGCTCCTCTGTATGAGACAGACTAAAATAGCAGATTTAAAAAAAAAAAAACTATATTATGCATACGTACTACTGATCAAAACATTTCAAGTAATTCATTTTTTTCTCCCAACAAACTAGTATTAGTTAATACCAAATGGACTTCTGCCTATTTGACGCAGAGAGAGAGAGAGAAATACGGATAAAAATAATATATTTATTATCTTTGTAAGTTAAGGTGAAAATCCCTTATAAGAATTCTTCTCATCCTAATCTTCAAGGTCAAAAGTCCACTAACAATGAAATTAAGATATACTTATGAGTATAATTATAAATCGTATAATTATATGTTATATTTCATATAGCTTATGTGAGTAAAGTTCTTAATTCTTTATCTCTTGCATACTATGTTAAAATCATGTCAATACACTTTCATTCTTTCAAGTAACTATAACCATTGGTCCGAATCCATACCAGGAGAAAGCTCCAAGTGATTCCACCTCTGCGATAAAGTTCACACTTCAGATGACGTACTTGAGCATTGACAGATTGATGTTTGGCTTATGTGCAGTCGCCTTTCCCTAAAAAAACAACACTATTCAGTTTGTAGCGAATCCTTGTAGATTTTCAACTTCTTGATCATCGTTTGCACATTGGATTGTTGAGATTTCCGTACCACCCCTTCCGAGTACTCTTTAGTGTTGGGTTCCTGGGTCATCTTTGCGTTTCTTGGTTGAAATAGATACCTTCATTTTTTTTTTTTTTCAATTAATGTCACAAACGAATAAGCCACTGATAGGGCATCACATGACAACACCTCTTTTTCAGGTTCATAAGTTCTGCCCCATGTGGCATTAATATTAGACAGTCGACTCTAGCATATCTGTTTATCTTAAGTAGTAAAAAGAGGCCTCGTGTGAAGACAACATACATTCTTAAAAACCAAACGGGATCCCAACACAATGTACAATCGCAATAATAGTCATTTTCCATGACTATGGATCCATCCATTCATTGGCTTCATATAATATTATTCACTAAGAGAGAAAGAGATATTATTATTATTGTTATTGCCGGCCTGGTCGGCCGAGTGGTTAGTGTATGCGCTCTCCAGCATACAAGTCGCGGAGAAACTCGGGTTTTTCAGTCCTCAAAACAGGCAACCCGGCTGCGTGAACACACAGATCTACGCACACATTAAACACTTTGGGGAATGATGGTAGCTTGCAATTCCCCCCCCCCCCATAAGGGGCTGGTTTAGCGGGTCATATATAATAACGAAGCAAACAAAGCCATGATCGCCATTTTGAAATTTTAATTTTCTGTGTCATAATATATGATGAGGAATTTCAGATCTCGACAAGATCAAGGTGTACCCAAGAAAATGAGACACACACACACACACACACACACACACATACCAGATTAGGACTTTTAATGAACTCTTGGCTTCTTGTCATACAAAATTAAACCTTGCGCCCACCTTAATACATTACGTAAGTCACCGGATGGATGCTTAATGTAACATTTCTTAAAATTGAAAGAAGTTATACTAATCATATTATTTACACCATGACGTTATTTTGTTTAACATTAAAGAAAGTTTAAAGTTAAACAAAAATTAATAAGAAATACAAAATAGAAGAAACCCTGAGGAGCTTCTGTACCTCAGTCGAAGCTGGCTAAAGATAAAACATCTTTATACAAAATACGGTACATAATAAGCAAGTTAAGAAAAAACAAACTATATTTTCATCAGTGAACGAAAGAACCATTTTTGCTTCTTTAGCAAAAAATAAATAAATAAAATAAAAGGTGTTTTCCGATTATGAGATCTGTCATTTTGTTTACTTCTCAGATCCGAAATTCAGAGAATTCTTAAAATAAAAACGTCGAATGAAGCAAACTGTGAAGGGGGGGGGGGTTCATAAATGAAACATACTCGATAAACTTTCCCCCACTTAAATCAACTATGGAATAAACAAAGCGCTGTGATGCAGGTAATTTTCGGGTCATCCACTCATTACTATTACCTTCAAACTCGCGTTCTTAAAATAGTTGTTGAGCTTACACTCGCTGTCAAGTTGTGGCTGAAAGGAGGACAAACTCTGACCTCTTTTTTGAATAGTGAAAACTTGGAATTCTGGGATCGAAGGTACCTTCGAGACAGGCGTTAGGGTGATTGCACTAATGCATTTTTGTCAAACTGATCTCATCGTTTAGTCACATTTGACACATTTCCTTGCAAATTAAGGAACTATGAACAGGATTTTCGTAAAGGAACTGCTAGTTGTTTTGGTAATACAACAGAATGCCGATCAACGTATTAGTACTACGTACGGAACTCAGTAATACGTAGAAAAGATGAAGTAACTTCCGGTAATTTCTAATTCGATTTTTTACGTCACGTTAGTTCCTACATCCTGGTTTTGAATATATTTTAGGCGTTCCTCAGTGGGCGGGCCAACTATAGCGCGAAATCCCGCGATGTGGAGGAGTGAAGAAAGAACCCAAGAACTAAGTGGCCCCATGGACAGCTGGTTGAAAATATTTGGTGGTGGTGGTGTGTGTGTGGGGGGGGGGAATAATCATAGTTGCATCATTGACATTCCAGTAGCTATTTTCACTCCTGCTAGTATAGAATATATTTCAGGCGTTCTGGTAGTTATTTAATTCATATTTAATAACACATTCGACACACATGAAACCTACCGAATAACTTTAAATTTTATCCAAGCTAAAACAAAACTTACAAGAAATCCTTAACGTGAGTTATCATTGCAATTCCGAATAGTTTATAGAAACAGATATTAATATACATTTAACGCAGACGTAAACAAAAGAAGGCATGCATGAATTGTTATACTTACGATTTTAGGTGCATATGAAACTGATTATAAGGAAGGGAGGTACTACTGACCAATTGGAAATATTCCAATAAAAAAAAAGGAATGCTAATTTTTTTTCAGCTTGTTTTTGGTGAACTACCAATGCTTTTTTTTTTGTGTTTTTTTTTATTATTAATGAAAAAAAAATTACGAACACCAAAAATTAATGAAACAGACGAAGAAATGCCAAGAAGCATTCAAAAATCAGCTTAGGAACCGTTCTTCACTAATTATCAGTCCCGCTTCAAACTAACTTCTTACCTTTCGCTTATTTCAGTTTTTCCGTTCCCTGCAGGAATAAAATCAGCTGGAATAAACGTTTGCACATGTGGGTTTCCATGTGAAAAATAATTGAGAAATTAAAAAATATAAACATAGATGGATGGAACACGTTCAAAGAATGAAAACAGAAAGATTACTAAAACAAGCCTTAAAGTACACGCCATTAGGAAAAAGAAAACCAGGACGTCCTCTTAAACGATTCAACGATGACTTCTAAGGCCGGAACAGGCCATACTAGGCCTAAATCCTTGATACTTTTTTTTTTGAAGAAGAAGACATGTGGGTTTCCCAGTAAACTAGCATCTGCAGTTATTATCAGGGCCAACTGAAGCGGGCATTCAGAGCATTCGGGCGCAGCTACGAAGGTGGGCGTCGCCGCAGGGGCACACACACACAGGCCCAGATCGTTACAGGGGAGCTTAGATAGAAATTGCATGCGGGCGGCAAAAACCCTAGCGCCGCCACTGGTTATTATGAAACGGATAAAATATATAATAAATAAATGGATGGAACGGATAAAATGGATAATAAATAAATTAAACATAAAAATTTTAAAAAGCAAAGAATACAATATCTTAAATTAGAAAAAAAAAAAAACATCGTACAACTTTTAAATATAATTATTATTATATGTACGCACCTCCAGGGAGTCAGGGACTTATCGTGAGATGGTCTGGAGATCGTAATTCCTTGGTACTTATGCTGCTCCCCTTAAAGGCATGCACCGAAGATGCACTCTATTCCCTCACTACACATAACGAAAAGAATATACACCTCACATTTTTCTACCCACACTCTTACTCGGCATGCAGGGATGACCACGAGTTCTCTTTCCCCCACATGTCAATAGCTGCAAACCATTATTATTGTTAGTTTTGTAATAATATTATATATATATATATATTATTATGAAGTAAAAAATTATCATAACATTATAAATTTAACATTAAAATAAGATAAGTTATTCTTAATTCAACGAGTAAATTTGAAAGAAAAAAATCATTTAATGCAGCTAAAAAAAAAGGTTGTTATTTAGATTTAAGGTAGTATAAGTGAATTAAGGAGAGGTTTTTTCTGAAAATTATTTTATTTGTGTTTTATTGGAAATTTTTTTCTTTCTGTTTTTCAAAATAATACTTAAAACATTGGGTTTCATCATTTATAAATTAGAGTTTATACTACTCCTACCAGTATTTTTCAGACTCGATGTTTACACACACATACAAAAAAAAAAACAAAAAAAAAACGAGTGTTTAAAAATACATAGAAAACACTGCTACCTCTCCAAGCATCTCATAACTTTTCTCTTGAAAATTTTATAAATCGTCTTGGGTGAGGGTGGTCTGAATTCACTGTTGTGAATGTACATAAAATAACTAGAAGATCGATATTCTGTTGGATAATTTCGGTGAACATATCGAATTATATACAGTATTCAGCGATCCGTGATTTAAACCTCCCTCAATAATCCTGCGTAGTTTGTGTATGAAGACATATACTCTTAGACATATAATACTGGGTGGAACTTTAAATTGTTCTTCACTATATCTAATTTCCTTTCTTGATGCAACCATATCCAACAATCGTGAACTATAAAATATGTTGAAGAGTTTGAAATCAATACGTTCCTTGTACCGAGACAGTTGCTTCTGGCAATTGTGTTGGAAAGGTCATAGGGATACAGCGAATGAAGACAGTCACGCTAACTTGTTTTTATCTCTTAGTAGGAAGAGAAATTTCCCGAACAGAATGCTTATCTGAATACTGGCTTTGAAAAACAAGAATCACATCTCCTCTTTTGAATTTTAAAATGTCAAAGGATAACAGAGGTTACTGGAAACACAGTTTTAAAAAATGGTAAAAATGTATTGCACTAATTTAGCTAAAATCCTGGTATTAAAACACGATGCTTCAATTTAACTAATCACCTAACCAACTAATTCAACTAACTAATCAATAAATAATGAGACAAAAACATCAATATATTAAGCATTCAACAGAATAAAATGCTTTTATTCTGCTAAATCTGGAAACTCTAGCTTTTGTTCAGTTCATCTTTATTTATTTAAATATATAAAAATGAACTGAATAAATAAAATGAAAACGAACATAAATAATTGTTAAATTTATTTCACAATTATTTATGTTCGTTTTTATTTAATTATTATTTATTTATTTATATTATAAATATAAATAATACGTTATTTATAAATAATTTATTTCACCTACATCGCTTTAGATTTTAATATAAATAAATTAAGAAAGAGTATACTAGCTGAAATAAATGTATGTGATTGTTTTCATTTAAAACAGCTCTAATTGGTGCAAAAGACTTTGCATTTTAGCCAAAATAGTCTTCGCAGGTTTTACTGAAATTCTTAATAAATAAATAAAAAGGAGTTGAATGAAGTATATGTACAAGCAGAAGAAAGTTATTAATGAAACGTTCAAAAATTCCAAGAAAATACTGAACAGGTTTAGTCTAAATAGTAAAAATCATGGCGAAACAGTTTATCTAAATACTAAAACGGTGACGTTAGCTAGCTTGCAATTGAGTGTTCAACAGGCGTTGGGGCGTGATAAACGCCTGCGTTTGCTTCAACCTGTATTTACAGGTTGTATTCAGTTTACAATAGATCGTACTGTGATAATAAGTGAAATGACTATGTGTTATTTTCATATTTAACTCTGGTCTTATTCCATTAAAGAAATAGTTCTCGTTAAAAATAACATAAAAAATAGACAAATATTTGAATAAAGCCAATCAGTTATAATCAGATTGATTACAGAACACGAGGTGCTGGATCTGATTATTGCATCAGAGAACTTAACACTAACCAATCTAGTTACGCCTCTCCCTTGGAGAAAATGACCATGTAGTATTGACCAGGAAGATTGCCAGGCATGCAAAATTTTCTATTAAAAAGGGATATTATGTGGTATTAGAAAACAGGTGATTATGGCAAGCTGAGGAGATAGCTTTCAGCAAAGCCATGGCATAAGAATTTGGAGGGGGGCCAGATGTCGATAGTATTATATATGGGAGGTGGTCAAGGAATGTTTAAAGCAAGCAGTATCTGAAAGTATGCCTAGAGTCAGAAGAATAAATCGGGTAGGAGTTAGATGGATGAATAGAGGAACTACACACAAAGAAAAGGTTGTGGAAGGACTATAAAGAAAATGATGATCAGCATACCCATGGACAGTATGAGGCACAAGCAAGAAAAATGACCAGTATTGTAAGGAGGGGCTATAGCTAATTATGAGAGAAAGGCTAGCTGATGAGGCCAAATGAAACCCTAAAGAGTTCTTTTGTTATGTGGCAAATAAGGGAAGAATGAATATAAAAATAATGATTTTAAAAGTGCTGGTAGTGGAAAGGTAACAGACCCAAACAAAATAGCTAAATTACTGAGTGAGCATTTTGCAGGAGTATACCATCTAGGTGGTGACGTTGCAATGCCAGATGTGACATTGACTGATAGGAAAATACAGGTTGAAGAAATGGATATGCTTAAAATATTGCAGAAACGCAATACGGACACAGCCATGGGCCGATATATTAGATAGCATATCGGCCCTTGTATTACAAGAACGTGCAAAGAAATTATTACTTCTTCCTACCAAACTGTTTAATTTAAATCTCTATACTAGGGAGGTGCCAATGGAGTGGAAAAATGGCAAAATAGTCTCATCGCATAAAGGAGACTCTAAGACAAGCGAATTATAGGTCAATCAGTATCTCAGGAAAGGTGGTTAAGGTATTGGAGAAATTAATGAAAGACAGAATTCAGGAATGGGCGGATAGGAATATGATACTCTATAAGGGACAACATGGTTGTGTGAAGGGTAGGTCTTGACTTAGTAATTTGCTTACTTGTTATAATAAAGCGACATTTTAGTTGGATAAGGGAAATGACTACTCAGTGATACTGCTTGACTTTGTAAAAGCGTTTGAACTCTATTGCATAAATTAGAGAAAATGGGGATGGATATGAATCTGGTGATCTGGATTAGAAGGCGACTGATAGGTCCAGGAGAATGCAAGTAACCAGTATTTTACCACAGGGCTCAGTTCTTGGTCCTCTGTTGTTTAACACATATATCAATAATATAGGGAATTATTTGATGGGAAATATTCAGTGGTTTGGTGATGATGCTAAACTGGGAAGAGCAATGGTAAATGAAGATGATGCAGAGATCCTGTAGGAAGGCTTAAACAGACTAGTAGTATGGGCAAGTGCAAAGAGATGCATTTTGAGAAATCAGAAGCAGTGTACGAGGGGGGGGGGACCTGGAAAGTTCTGATGAACACCTAGGACAAAACTGATATTAAAGCAACTGATATAACCACAAGAAAGAACATACTAGTAGCAGAGTTATGAATGCAACTTATGCTGTTATATTCTTATATCCTCGTATGTCCCATCCTCTCTTCTTATTACATGAGAAGAGAGGATGGAGCTGGACCACGGAGATTACAAACTGGATACCAACCGGAAGAAGAAACAGAGGAGCCAAGGACAATTGGGATGATGACCTTAGAAACTTTGACAAGAAGTGAAAGAAGACTGCTAAGATAGAAAGAAGTGGTCAAAAAAGGGGATGGCCTTTGTCTAGCAGTGGACCGACCAAGGCTGAGAAAGAAGAATATTAACGCATTCACTGTGCCGTAATAACTGGTGTCATGTCACCTTAACAACGACAAGAGTGCCCTCTTTCTCACACACAATTTTGCCAGATTTTTTCTCCCCGCCCAGTTTCTTCTTCCCATTCAAGGAAGGTTTATTTTCAGAAAACCTCAACAATTTTTTTGTAGAAGGCTGCTTAAGAAATACTGCATTAAGCACTCTTTCGGACAATTCTTGTGCATATTAACCGCTTTTTTATGTGTGATTTATTACTTGCCTTAATAATTGTTTCTTTGTTCTAATCGAAAAAATGTTTTTTCTTAAATTAAATTTTATATGACTTGCTATCTGGGCTCTTGAAAGCCTCTTACTGTACCTATACGTACGAAAACTATATGTTTAATCTATTTACAATCATCTCCCCACATTGCATTCAGAGAAAGTGTGGTTTCTCTGAATGCATTGGTTGGTAGGGTAGCAATGATACTGTACTAGAGAATTATTATAGAACGAGGTGGTTTCCGAATGTCTTCCTTGCCTAATAGTATCCTGTGCCTGTAGATAGATTCGCAGGGCTGATTTGTTTGATTTGAGAGACGAGAATTCCAAGTTGGGAAGGAAACCCTCCACCTCCATATGCGAACGGAACTCACTTTTGATTAAAAAGTCCTGATAAAGGTTTTCATAGACGGGATTTGAACGCAGGTCTTTCCAACAAAAGGGCTCCGTCGAAACCAACTAAGCTACGGAGGCTCCCATGTAAAGCCATGAAACAACCAAGTAATTACGTCATCTGGAAACTCTTATAATAATAAAGTGTTAGACAAAGATATTGTACGCCCACAGATGCGAGACATTTCGACACTTCTGCGCATGTCAGAAGAAGGAGAATCCACTCTGATAATAGGGTAATCAATCCGTCTTGTGGGATGAGTTATTATTACACGTCTGAAAATTAACTTTTCTTTTATGAGCATTGTAGTTTTTAAAGTGGTAACTATTTTGCTAGTATAACAATTGGAAAATTTTACATATAAAGAAAGTGATTTCGCGTGTTGGTGACTAATTCGCACATCCTTAATTTCTTTCTTCCCTTCAGCATGAATTGATTATTATTGGCAAGCTGTCGTTTATGAACTGTGGACGTACAATACGTTAGTAAACAACTAGATAAATCCAAAACTACGTATTTCTATCTTTGTTCTTCAAAAGTAATTACCTAACTATAGAAATGAAGCCAGCCCTATGTTTTTCAGACGATAGGTTAGACAAATCTAATGCAGGGGCCACATTGGCTGCAGAAGTAATCCTGACTTTTTATGTAACATGTGGATTCTTGCTCCTGCATTAAAAAAAAAAAAAAAAAAAAAAAAAAAAAAGCAAAGAAGAAATCTAAAGATATTGTTCCAAGTAATAATTTATTCAATTTATTTATTTAGTTACGTTTAACAGCAGGTATTAATTTGTTAACATATTTTAGGTACACAAGACGCATATTACGATGATTATTTATAAAAATTGTCTATTGAAAATAAAGGAGAACACAGTGAAAACTTAAGATTTAGGCACAGTTAAAATGTTCCTAAAATAGGGGTGGTGCAGCTATATAAAATATAGAAACTACGATGGAAGAGACCCAACATGCAGCCATATGAATCAGTAGCCACATGGAACAACTTCAACACTAGAGCTTCAGAAATATACATTTTCCCTAATACTCAAAAATTTGGAACCATCTGGTTAATAAGCACAAAGGTGAAACGATATGCATATTTTTTTTTCTTTTGTTTTGTTTTAGATAAAAATATCAACTTGTTAATACGCAATATTTAACTGTCAGCTGGATTAAGATCTAAAAGCGTACATTTATTGAGCAATCATTACATATGGTACGTTTCGCAGTAGCAATCTCATATAGTGGAATTTAAACATCATAACAGTGGAATTTAAAGCTATTTTTAGATGCGTTTTACAAAATGTATTATTAGAGGAATTTCGCAAAATAACTTTCTCCTTCTGTATCCATATGGAAAGCTATTTTGGTATTTTCGCTAGACGAATTTTATTCCCTTTTTTGTTTTTTCCCCAAATAAATAAATAAATATATTATAATGTGACTTCTACTGTTGGGGATAAGATTTTTTTTTAATTAATTATATATTTTTAGTATTTCTATTTATTTTTACATAATCGGTCCTTATTATTATTATTTAATTAATTATATATATTTTGGTATTTTTATTTTTATAAATAACCAATAAATCATGCTCTAGAAGTCAAAAACATGGCACTTTTTTTCAAGCCATTTCAGACTTTAAATGCAACCATAACTGCGGATAGGCAATCTCACACCGATTGATAAAAGTTATATATATATATATATATGGTGGAATTCGAACCTGCAACCTGCTAGTTGGAGAATGAATATATGCTAGCCATTCAGCCCAGCAGGAGGGCTGAATTTTTGTAAGGATTCAAATTTCAATAAAATTGGTCTAGCCAGAGTCTCCAAACAAGTTGCTTACGTAGGGATGTATAAAATGAATCGTAATAATGCTTTTGCACTTTGTAAAATATAACCTGAAAACTATTCGCATACTTGCAATTTTTTCAAACCTTCATAACAAACTTTCAAAAAATAGTAAAATAATAATAAAAAAAATTAGTGTTTCATCTTATTAATATACATCTTATTCACACCGTGATTACTCAATACATTTATTAGTTGATAGGCGAAAAAGGGGAGATATGATTGAGACATTCAAATTGCTAAAAGGTTTCTATAGGATAAATTCAGGGGATATTTTTGAGATCAGGACTGGTGGTGGGAGAACTAGGGGACACCTATGGAAGCTGGGCAAGAGTGTGGTTAGCAGGGGTGTTAGAGCTGGATTCTTTACTTTTAGAGTGGTAAATGAGTGGAATAAGCTGCCTGAGTCTGTTGTGGGTGCTATGACGGTGAGTGAGTTCAAGGCAAGGTATGATAGATACTGTGAGAATATCGTATAGTTGTGTGGACATGATGTTTAGGGCCTCCCTCGATGACTCAAAGGACTCCCTGGAGTTGCCCTTAATAATAATAATAATAATAATAATAATAATAATAATAATAATAATAATAATAATTTATCATGAAATGGTGGCGCAACTAGACAGTAGGCGTGTTTATGTTACTAAGCAACCACTTTACCGTTTAGTTGCGCCACCATTTCATGATAAATTATTATTATTATTATTATTATTATTATTATTGTTGTTATTATTATTATTATTAAGGGCAACTCCAGGGAGTCCTTTGAGTCATCGAGGGAGGCCCTAAACATCATGTCCACACAACTATACGACATTCTCACAGTATCTATCATACCTTGCCTTGAACTCACTCAACGTCATAGCACCCACAACAGACTCAGGCAGCTTATTCCACTCATTTACCACTCTAAAAGTAAAGAGAGCGTATTTGCCTTTATGGAAAACTAGCATAAACCTCAGTGTAAACGTGATCATTGCAAATTATGTTGTAGTTTTTGTTTTCACTTCTATCCAGTCAAATGCGTTTGACAGAACAGAAGCGAAATATTTTAATTCTGACTATACAGAACACCAGTGGCGGCCGGGGAAAATTTTAAGTGGGGATGCTGCTTTAAAAAAAAAAAAAAAAAAAAAAAAAAAAAACCTTTTTTTCCCTAAGCAGTAACGAATTTATTAATGAATAAATTTACATATTAAAAATTGCTTTATTAAAAATATTTCATCCTCACCACGAACAAACACCAATAATAAATGTTTCGTATCAATAGCAATGACAAGTGCAAACGGCGTTAGATCGCAGTGCATTTGTTTCGTGTAACGATAATTGAAAAAATATAATTCTTTTCATATTTTCAACAGTGACACTCATCATAATTCAGCCTTGTATCTATATTAAATAAATAATTATATGTTATTTTAACAAAATAAAATAAGATTTACAAAAAAAAAAAGTTTACCACGAACACGCGCCAATAATAAACGTTTTATCTCACAGAAATAAGGCACGTAAACACTGCACTGCCGTTTGAGCAGTTACAGTTGAGAATGACGTAACTGTGCAATGACAAGCGCAAACTATCGGCATTAGATTGCAGTGCATTTGTTTCATAATCTAAAGCATTAATCGAACAATTCCAATTATTAACTATTCAATCAATGTCAAAACATAAGCTGTAACCTTTAACATGTTGTATTGCATTTATATAATGTTGTAAGCATTGTTATTATTTATAAACACAGACAAAATTTAAATTTTTCATTTTTTCCTTGGGGTGCTGCAGTGCTTATGTACGGGCCGCCACTGCAGGACACCACAAAATCAAAACCTCTCATATTAAGGATTACGCATGTTTTAAGTCAAAAACATCTATTCATAGACGTTTTTGATTAAAAACATGCGTACTACGACAAGCAAATTGCGCTACATTATAAGCTAGTGTCCTCACTCAATGACTACATGCTTTATATGATAAAACTAAAAATTGTTATGACGCAATAACTCAGCGCTTTAGTGTGACCAAAATGATAAACTGTCGGTGATGAGCTAAAGATCTAAATTGGTGTTTGTCATAAATAGAAAATTACGAAATAAATAATTAAAATAAAATAAATGATGTTATTTATTTGCTTAATAATCATTAAGCAAATATATAACATTAATAGTACGTTTAATTAATGATGAAATATATTAGTCTAGCTACAAATCAGCTGATGCCTTTTATTCCCCAAAAAGGGAGTAGGCGAGCCGTTTTAGTTTAATGATAAAATGACCATTAACATTTTTAATGAAAAAAAAAAAAGAAAAAAGAAAACGTATTCTAGGTACAGTTTGCATGTCACGGATTGTTTTAATACGCAGAGCCGGAGCTAGGGTTTTTGTCGCCCGCATGCAATTTCTATCTAAGCGCCCCTGTAACGATCCGGGCGTGTGTGGTTCTTTTACGATAATAAAAATTTAAATTATTTGAAATTTCTTAAATGGTTCTTTTACGATAATAAAAATTTAAATTATTTGAAATTTCTTAAATAAATTTTGACAGAACAGCCACACGTTGGTTCGTTAAATGTAACGAACCGGGGGTGTTGACTAGGCAGGATAATCGTTAAAAACCCGAATATTCAAAAAATTCTCAAAAGTTAAAGCAAATTTTGATAAAGCCACTTCTCTTTAATCGTTGAATATAATGATACAGGGATTATAGCCTTCTCACCGACCCGAATTGCTAACAAAATTAAAATAAATTTTAATTAAAGTTAAAATTTATTTCAACTAAAGTTTAAAAAATTCTTGCATTTTACAAGTTATTAAGAATTTAGTAACTTGTAAACATTTTTAATAATTTTTATAAGTGGAACTATCTTTTAGGAAAATAAAAAAAAAAACTCAAGATAGATGAGAAAATAAGAAAAGAATTCAGAAATAATTAGAACATTTAATATAAATTTAAATTTAATATGTACATCCCCTTTACCCTAATCTACAAAGTTTAATCAAGGTAAAGGGGATGCACAAGACTGTAAAAATTACAGAGGAATAAAGTTGATGTCCCACACAATGAAAATCCTAGAAAGGGTTCTTGATGGAAGATTGAGGAAGGAGGTGGAGATTGCAAAGGAACAATTTGGCTTCATGCCTGGTAGATCAACAACAGATTCTATCTTTGGGTTACGGCAGATAATGGAAACGTTTCGAGAGAAACAAAGGGAGCTACATCTGGCATTTATTGATCTGGAGAAAGCATATGATAGAGTGCCAAGGCAAGAAGTCTGGAGGTGCCTGAGGGAGAAGAAGGTTCTGGAGAAATATGTCAGGTTGGTGCGGGAGATGTACAGAAATGTGAAGACAAGTGTTCGGACCTGTCTGGGACAGACAGGAAGTTTTCAAGTAACAGTTGGCTTGCATCAAGGATCAGCATTAAGTCCGTTTCTGTTTAACATTGTGATGGAGGTGGTGACGGAGGCGGTGAGAGAAGATGCGCCTTGGACAATGTTGTATGCAGATGACATCTTGCTGTGTGCAGATTCAAGAGAAGAAGCGGAAACTAAACTGGAAAGATAGAGAAAAGTACTGGAAGAGAGAGAGGTATGAGACTGAGCAGAAGTAAGACAGAGTATATGTGTTGCAGAGTGGAAGGCGGCCAGGAGAGAGATCTGGAGCTGGAAGGAAATGTCATCAGGAAGGCGAGGGACTTTAGATACTTAGGTTCAACAGTGGAAGAAGATGGAGGAGCTGAGAAGGAAGTGGGATGCAGGATACAAGCGGGTTGGAGGAACTGGAGGGAGATGGCTGGAGTGTTATGCGATAAGGGGGTGCCGATCAATCTGAAAGGCAAAATCTATAGGACAGCAGTGAGGCCAGCTATGCCGTATGCTATAGAAACTGTGGCCCTGAGGAAAAATAACATCAGTAGGATGGAAGTAGCAGAGATGAGAATGCTTAGGTGGATGTGCGGTGTGACCAAAAAGGATCGTCTGAGAAATGACTATGTGAGGGGAACAGTGAAAGTTACGATCTTAGGAGCGAAGATATAGGAGGCAACGTTGAGATGGTTTGGTCATGTGATGAGGAGGGAGGACGAATATGTGGGAAGAAGGGTCATGCAGATGGATTTGCAAGGAAGGCGGAAGCGTGGGCGGCCAAAGAAGAGATGGAGGGAACTGGTAGAAGAGGACTTGAAGATGAAGAACTTGGATGTGGACAGCCCATGACAGGAGGATGTGGAGGAGACTCATCATCAACAGTGACTCCACTTAAGTGGGAGAAGCTGCAGAAGAATATAAGTATTCAAAAAAAAACATCTTTATAAAATAACAGAAAATAAATTAAATTACATAAATATACTTGAATTTTTTTAAATTAAAATTTTAAGGTTTTTAATTTCATATTCACAAAATTAGAAATAATGGTCTTAACGTCTAATTCCGCACACATATCATTTTCAATAGCTATTAACGCCAAACTAACAAGCCTTTTTTATGACATACTTGTTCTTAAGTAGGTTTTAATCAATTTCAACTTGGAAAAGCAACGTTCACCGCTCGCTACACTAACAGGTAAAGTTAACAGTATTCTCAAAGCAATTGAAAAGTTAGGGAAAGATAAATTATTGGACACAATAAAATTACGAATATCGAAAGGGTTTTGAATATTTACATTATCCTTCCGAAAAATATCCCGGAAAGCACATAACTCGTCATATATAATAATTCTATTGCATTTACGTCTTTATTGTCGCCGTCCTTCAAGAGAATCTCTAAATTGTCACAATTTTTTCGCAAATCTTCGTTATTAATTTGTAGTAATCTATACAAGAAATTGAAATTATCATAATATGTTTTTAGTTGTTCAAAACGTTCTATTAACGAAAACACATTGCAACTTCTAGAAGTGTATAAAATAAAACACATTCACTCTAAATTTATCTTCTGGTGATAGTGGCGTTTCGTCGTAATGCTCGTAGTCAAATTGTTGTGTCTTCTTTCGTCGTCGAACTTCAGTACCAGTTTTAAATTCTTGTTCTCCATCCACCTCTTCACTCAGTTCTTTTGCCGTTTTTAGAACTTCTTTAAAATTTGTATCTGATCGATACTCTTGTAAGAAGATTTTTAAGTTTTCGATAGATTCTAAAGCAAGTGTAATGTTCATATTTTTGTTTTGAAGCATTTTACTCACAGGGTTTATTCTGTTAAGTAAATCATGCCCAGTTATATGAGAGCAAATAAATTTGTAGTCCTTTATTTTAAAGGACTACAAATTTAGCACATAATGTTTGTGCTTCATGCTGTTTCTTTATTAAAATTTTCATTATTTAAAATTTCAAAAAGTGCATCGTAAATGTCTCCTAACTGATATCGTAGAGGGCGGATTGCATTAATTTTACTTTCCCGTCGCATTTTTGATGGCTGTTTCAATGTTAATTTTTTACGAATTTTAAAAGGATTGCCCAACTTTGTAAGAGAATGAAAAGAAATTATACATTTCTTGAATAATTGCAAAGAAACTAATTGTATCTGCATTCGCTTTGGCTGCATCGTTAATGATTAAATTTAGAGTATGAGCAGCACACGGCACGTAAAAAGCTCGAGGATTTTTGTTCAAAAGCAAATTTTGGAGCCCATATTTTTTCCTTTTCATATTTGCCACATTGTCATACCCTTGACCTCACATGTCTTCAATGGGAATGTTCCATATTTCCAGTTGTTACATTATTGTTGCACAAAGATTCCTGTGGAATCTGATATATCTGCAAAATCATCATCGCTGGGGATCTAAACTTAAAACATCCCTCCTGGAACAGCAGAACCACAAATAAAAATGGCCGTATCCTCTTCAGCTACACAGGACTAAATAACGCCATCGTAACAGGACCCAACGAACCAACTCACCACAGCTGACATCCTAGACATCGCTATCCTACACAACATCAGATACCAGTACAGCCTCCAAACACTAAACGAATTATCATCAGATCACAACCCCATTCTACTTTACCTAGGAAACACAGACCAACCACCTCCCTCCCAATCCTCCATAGTCTGGGAAAAACTTAGGAAAGTGCTACCAGAACACATTGGTCCAGTTCCCTGTATTAAATCCAAGGACGAAATAGACACGGCAATAAACAACCTCACCAACCAAATTAAGAAAGCCATAACAGCAGCTACAGTAACCATGACCAACCCACAAACAAAATCGCCTGCCGGAAGAAATCACGAACTTGATAAGGGAAAAAAAACAAGGAAAAGATAACACAACATACATGCTCCCCAAGACAAAACAATCCTCAACAAACTAAACAAATCAGTCCGAGAAGTTCTCCAAAACCACAGGAATCAACAATGGGAATCCAAGCTCCAATCCATCTCCACAGCTGATCATTTCATCTGGAAATTCCTCAATAGCCTCAGGAACAAGCACAAATCCTTAACCCCTCTTCAAGCAGAACAACACCTAGTGCACACAGATGGCGACAAAGCAGAAGCCATAGCAAAAAACCTAGAAAAACTATGCAGTCCTGCACACGAGAATCTAAAGATCAGCCACATTTAGAAGATTCATCGTAAGGTCAGACTTACAATAAATCATCCCGACAACAATCCAAGCCCTATTATGCCTACCTCACCCACAGAAATAACCGTCATCATCAATCACCTCAAGAATAAAAAAAAACCCAGGACCCGACGGCATCACAAACAAAGTCATCAAGGCACTACGACGCAAAGCCATAGTACATCTGGTAAACATCATAAACTCCATCCTAAAATGGCAGCACTTCCCCCACTCATGGAAAATAGCTGATACCATCCCAATACACAAGCCAGGCAAAGACCCACACCTGCCAGAAAATTACCACCCCCATCAGCCTGCTATCCAATCTAGGCAAAATAGCAGAGAAAATTATCCTCATCAGACTCTAACATCATGTTAACAAATTAAACATTATTCCACAAGAACAATTTGGCTTCCATAGCACCACCAAACAGATCCACAGGCCGGCAGAACACATTACCACAGGATTCAATAGGAATCAGCACACTAGAGCTGTCTTCCTAGACATCTCAAAGGCCTTCGACAAGATCTGGCACCAGGGTCTGCTTTACAAACTTATCATCTCAAACATTCCACTGAACATGATATGCTTCATGAAGTCATACCTCACAAACAGGAAGATGCAAGTCAAAATAAGTGATACAGTCTCAACCCAACGACAAATCCTTGCTGGAGTTCCTCAAGGATCACTGCTGGCCCCGATTCTGTTCAACATCTACATGGCAGACATCCCTCAAAATCCTCTCACATCCACCATTGCTCTCTCTACACAGATGACACGGCAATACTAGCCAGATCTGGCCAACCTCATCTAGTAACCAAAAAACTACAAGACACTGTCCAAAATTTAGAAAAATGGTTTGCAGACTGGCGACTACAATTAACCCCAGAAAAGTACAACTATACTGGGGTTTACTTGTAGTCGCCAGTCTGCAAACCATTTTTCTAAATTTTGGACGGTATCTTGTAGTTTTTTGGTTACTAGATGAGGTTGGCTGGATCTGGCTAGTATTGCCGTGCCGTCTGTGTAGAGAGCAATGGTGGATGTGAGAGGATTTTGAGGGATGTCGAACAGAATCGGGGCCTATACTCTTCACAAGAAGACGAGCAGCCCACAAAGGAGATGTCACCCTGTTCAACACAAATATTCCCTGGAAAACGGAAACCAAATACCTTGGAATACTCCTCGACAAAAGATTATGCTTCAACAACCACATCAAGAGCACATGTACCAAAACATCGAAAGTCATCGCCCAGCTGTACCCCTTGATCAATAGACATAGCAAACTAAACACAAGAAATAAAATTCTACTCTACAAGACAGTGATCCGTCCCACAATTACATATGCCTCCCCAGCCTGGAGCCATACTTCCAAGACAAATATACTCAAGCAACAAAGACTACAAAAGAAGTGCCTATGGATGATCCTGGATGCCCCATGGTTCGTCAGGAACAACCAGATCCACCAGGACATAAATAACCCCCACATCTCCTCACTACTACGTTCCCTAGGAGAAAAATACTTCACGACGGTATCCACTCATCCAAACCAATTAATCTAGCAAACCAGAAACTATGATGATAATGACCACTGGAAACACAAGAGATCTAAAGCCATCCTAACACTTAACCACCTCTGCCCCTTCAGGGCGAGCTAAAATAGCTCACAAACTTCTCCCATCACTGCTTCCGAAACAGACAACAGGGAATACAAAAAGCGTAAAGCTTCACCCTCTGCGCCATTAATGTCTTGCGCGTCCTCCCAAGTCAGTACAACTGTGTCCAGGTGAAATGGTTGAGAAAAGGGAACTGACGGAGCTTCAAAGAGGCGTCGTGATAAGATGCCATGTTGCAAGACTGTTCAGCAAAATGTTGAAAAACTGGGATATCCGAGGTGAACAATCTGTGGTACCATACTGAGATGGAAGCACAAGTAGTTAATTACAAGTGGAACCCTCATAATTAGGATTTCTAAAAGAGAATGCAAATTAAGAGTATGACGTCACCAGGCTTTTATAAATCTATAAAAAAATTATAAACAGCAATGGATTATAAAAGTTTGTTAAAACTTCTTATGGATATCAACTGGTGGTCGGGAAAAAATTCTGTTATTTATAAAAAAAATATATCCAATGTTTTATTATATAGTGCAGGAGAAAAACAATTCTTTATTTTTAAAAATTAATATTTTCCCCTAACTTTTTGTTCAACTAGATATTTTTAATTTCTCCTAAAATTTTGGATACGTTAAATTGATATTGAGTTCAGAAAAGCAGAGCTCAAACCACTTCCTTCAACCACATATTTAATGGCGAACGGTCATTTTGCCAGACCTCACGCATCGAGTAAAGCAAAAATTAATTTTTAGTGTAAATATGATGTAAATAAGACGATGTTATGTATCGAAGCGACCTCACGCAGTGAGCACGAGTCTTGGACTCCATAGATGCTGATATAATATTGATTATTATACTGCATTCTTGTTATTAGTCTAGAAATATTTTAAAAATAAATACATTTCAAAGTTTTATATTTTCAATCCCCTCCCAGTTTATCACACGTGTACCAGTACACGGTGATAAACCACTAGGAGGATAAAATACAACAGAAGGTGACTTCTCTTGATAAGGTGGTCACGATCGCTAGTCCATTATCACTAATTACTATCCAATCGCAGTTCTTTTAGTACACTTACAGGTCATGCGTTGATGCATTCTCTGGTAAAATATGCTAAAAGTAACTTTATCAAACGATAAAAGTTTCTTGCTATTGTATTAACTGAATTTTAAATTCAGGAGGTGAAAAGTTTTGCATTCAACAACAGCACAGAATCAATATGAATACGTAACTAATATACAAATTTAAATTAAACAGTTACGCATAAAACTTAAATACATAGGGGGAGTATGTGCTTGTTGCATGGTTGCTTTTTTTTTTTTTTGGATCTAATCGTTTGTTGAATTATATGTCAAATAAATATAAATAAACCGAACAGAAAAAAGATTGAAAACCGTCATGAGAATAGTGCTACTGCATAAGGAAGATGCTAAGATCTTACTAGATCTAAAGACAAGAAATCTTTATATAAAAATATTATTATTATACAAACACCTCCTGAAGTCAAGGCTCATCAAGAGAGGCTATAGTAAGATGCATTCTAACGAGATGTTTATTATACCTCATCTTAAATTAATTCAATGTTTCTGCACTCACCATTGGCAATAAATTCCACTCACCAGCCAGTCTCCATGCAAAAAAGTCATCCGCACCATATCTTTATACAATTTCAAAGAATGACCTCTTGTCTCTATCCCCTTCCCTCCTTCAACCCTTTGAAAAATATCCTGATATCTGATAAGCACCCCTTAGCAATTTATATATCTCAATCCTATCGTCCCTCTTTCGCCTATTGACTAGCGTCTGTAATCCACATTCTCTCAGCCTATCTTCATAGTCAGTACTCCACAAACCTCATATTGCTTTAGTTATTCGCCTCTGAACTTTTTCCACAGTTTGCTTCTCACCTAGGCAGGTGACCAAATCAATGCACAGTAGTCCAGATGTGATCTTATCAAGCCTTGTACAGTGGAATGACCACATCCTTATCTCTACTTGTTATTCTTCTTATTATACTGGCATTTCTTTGTGCTGTTTTTATTATTTTTGCAATATGTCTCTTGAACTTCAGTTCTTTATCCACCAGTATCCCAAGACCTTCACCTCCTAATACAATGTCTCCAATATGATACCCAGCTCTACTTTTTTGAGATCCAAAGTGCAAAACCTACATTTACTGGTGTTAAATTGTTATTCCCACTTGTCTGCCCACATAGCCACTTCATTCAAATCGCTCTGAAGCACCAGTTTATTTTCATCATTCCTAATAATTTTTCCTAGCTATACACCAGTTTATTATGTGGTAACCTGTCAAATGCCTTTGTAAAATCCAGAAGAATCACTCTTATGAATCACCACCCTTATCCAGAATGGTAGTCACCATATTATAAATGTAAGCAAATTTGTAAAACAAGACCTCCCTTTAACCAACCCATGCTGACCTTTATACAGAATTTTTTCATTGTCCACCCAATCTTATATTCTATATTCTACTCCTAACCAACCTCTCCAAGATCTTAGCAACCACTCCAGAAAAGCAAACATGTCTGTAAGTTGTAACATCCGTTTTGCTTCCACCGTTAAATAAAATCTTTATTTTTATTTTATATTTATCATATACATATCCTTGGCTTAGATAAGATTTAAACCCAGTTCTTTTTAAGTAAAAAGGCGTAACTGTAATTTTGACTATACTACGGAAATGCTTAGTTTTTGGGACTAAGAAATAAAATTGAGCATACGAGAATAGATTTCTCTATAAAGACTTGCACTAGTTTGTTAAGGGATCCTTACGCTATTGTTACTATACAATTCTCTTATAAAAATGATAATCGTTTTGACTAAGGAAATGCATACTATGATCTTTTTGGGCTTTAAGGAATGTGCGTGATACGTTTCTAAATAAATGAAGTGGATGGAATGAATAAAAGATTATCTCAATAATCAGCTGGATAAAGGAGAGAGCGTCTCATTGTCAGACTGCGGTGTCACTGGGTTTTGTTCTTGTGCCAGGAAACAAGCGTCTATAAAACATGCAGAATTAGTAAAAAAATATATCATTGAAAACATGACATTTGTTTCCGTATTATATATTTTTATATGAGGATATGGTAGGCATTATGGAAACATGCAGCTAGAAAGCAAAATTAATTTTCATACTTCTAATCGTATTTTTTCCCTCAAACGCTTTTTCATATCCTCCTTGTAAAAATAAATAAAATACAGAAACTAATTTCATACTTTCTAGTTGCATTTGTAGAAAATGCCTACTCATATCGCCAAGTCAACATGGATAGGCACTAAGTAAAGAGTAATGGGAGACAAAAATTAATTTCGTATGTTTAACTGCACTTTTATTTTCTTTTGCACATTCACGTTTAGATAAGATACTGTAGTTCATTTCCTCGTGAAAATGATCTCCGCTATCTGTATATATACAGATACACCCCGAGTTACATAACATGCGACTTACGTAAATTCGCAGTTACGTAATTAATCTACTAGCGCGTATGGACACGTTTGCGGCTTTGCGCAGGTGCATCTTTGACAGCCTTATTGAAGTACAGTAATAGATGCTGCGCACGGTTAACTCAGTCACTTGTTCTCACTGCTAGTTTCATTGTTTTTTTACCCTTAAAATGGAATGCAAACTCAAAACTGAATGCGCTGGTAATAAATATAAAAAAACAAAGGTCTGCAATTACTTTAGAAAAGTTGAAAATAATTCGTATGTATGAAGGCGGGAAAATTCTATCAACAATAGCTCGGGAAATAAATCTACCCATTTCGACAGTGAATACAATAGTGAAGGATAAAGTTTGCATTGTTGAAAGCACGAAAGGTGCAGTAGCGTTGAAGGGCATAATTATTACCAAGAAGAGACTGGGTCCGATTGTAAAAAAATAATGTAAGACAGCGGCATGAGTAGCCATTGAACATTTTATTGTATGCAATTTACAAATTTGTCTTACGTAAAATTCGAGTTACGCAGAGGTTTACCGGGCGCATTACTTACGTAACTCGGGGTGGTGTAACTGTGTGTGTATGTATATATATATATAAGTAATATTCATCATTATCCTCTCAATCCACCTAAGGCTACCGTGACAGTAGCTTTCAATTTCTGTCTATCTGCAGCCAAGTTATTTAAATTTCTAAGAGTTCAATGACTTAACTCTTGATGTTTCCTATCCATTTCCTTCTAGGTCTTCCCGATGGTATCTTTGGAGAATTTAAGGAAACTTTTTAGTAGGTATTCTGTATACATATTCACCATACGACTGTAATTTTGTTTCTTTGATTCTTATTATTGAAATAGGAAATTTAATCCTTCTCTGATCTGATTAATTTTCATTTCAGCCATGCTGTTTTATTTTCCTCAAACATTGTTTTTCTATTTGATAACCCAAGTCTCACCATCATAAAGAACCATGGGGAGTACCACTGAGCTATATACTTTGATTTTAAATTCTGTGAAAATGTATTTCTCACATATTTTTAAGTTTGGTCATAGCAGACTACCCTAGATCTATTGGGTTTGATGCTTTCTTCATAATTTAACCTGTCTGTGATAAATGTGCCCAAGTATTTTTTTAAAACCTGTTCCACTTTTAAATTCTCTCCATTTCTACCTGTTGTCGTTTTAGTTTTATCAAAATTTATCTACATTGCAGAGTCCTATTTTTATGTAGGTTTCAATAATATTTTTTAAGCTTTCCTTAAAGTACTTAAATATAAAGAGCCAACAGGCTTCATTTCGGCGATATAAACATTAAGTTAAAGGGATATTAGATCCCACATTGTTTTAAAACCGAATAAGAAACTCAAAGATTGGAATCAGAGAGTTCTGATTCCAATCTTTGAGAAATGAAGCCTGTTGGCTCTTTATATTTTAAGTAATTTAATGGGTGCACCTTTTTGGACAACTCGTATAGCAGAGTATACGTTCTTTTCGCTATACCCTTTGGTATTAATTTGGTCTAGCTACTCACTGATGAAGCCTCAAAAAAGGCTGAAACCGGTCTGGGTAGTGACCTCCCTACCATAATGTAATAACAGCATACATTAACTAGGAAATGTGTTTTACATTATGGAAAATACCAAGAATAGCGATATGAACTTTCCCCACCTTTGCAACGAGTTGCCCGTGTTTGTACTACGTTCTAGGACTTCTTGCATTTAGCTCACGCTAGTATTCGCCGATACTTTTATAGTTTTTATATACTATACTATATTCGGCATGAAACTCTCTGATTCCAATCTTTGAGTTTCTTATTCGGTTTTAAAACAATGTGGGATCTAATATCCCCTTAACTTAATGTTTCCTTAAAGCATTAAAAGTTGTTAAACTCATATTTTAAAATAGTCCATCCAAATTTTAGAATTTTAACTTCCACAGTCAGATTGTCTCTTATCTTACATTTGAAGTTTTCTAATAGTTCAGGTGTTCTAAGTAGGATTTTTTTCTCATATCTTTCTTTTAATGCCACAGGTTATTTTAGTAAGACAATTATTCTTTTTTTCTGTATTTTTCCCCAAATTCTTTTGTATTTTCATGGATAAAGGTTCCCATTTTATAATTCCAACTTGAAATGCATTTTGTGTATTGGAAGTCATAATTTTGAGACCTCAAATCGGAAACTACACGCCATTTCGCATTGGGTTTTTTGAATTCAAGTTTACTTTTGCTAATAGAATTTTATGATCAGAATCCATATCTATTTCTTTTTAAAGTATAATCAGCAATCCTGTTTTACAAAATTCAAGTACTGCTTCTTTCATTTTCTCCCCTCAATCCCAAATTATCTCCATTACTCCATGTCTTCAGAATACTTGCCTATTCTTTGCATTAGTTTCCCATTACTGTTATCATGTCTTTTCCGTTAGTATTTCCAATTTCTATTTGCATAATTGAAATTCCTCATATACATTTCCTTGAGAGTAATCTGGTGTATAAACTTGTATTATCTTAATACTGTCTGCTCCCCCCCCCCTTTTGTTCTCAATCTTAGATTAATCTTGATGATACTGGGATAATTTATTATTGAATTTAAAATTTATTTCATTTTACTATGATTGCTGCTGCTGAGTAAAATATTGATATTAACATATTCATCTATCCAATGGGTCTGATACCTACTTCACTTTATTTTTCTAAAATTCTTCCCCTAACAGTTTAGGTTTTTTAGTTTTAAATAATGTTCTGAGATGGTGAGTGTGCAAACATTGAACCAATTTGAGATGAGGTATAATAAACATTATCTCTGTTAGCATGCATCTTACTATTGCCTCCGGGTTTGTATAATAATAATTAACTGTTGACATGTAATGCTCTTAGCTGACCACTTCACACTGCTCCTATAGGAGAATGTCAAGAAACCTGACCTGCATTGAGTGGGAAAGCAGTTCAATGTTGCACAGCAGTGTTTGGTATGTAATTTCTTACTCCATAGGGGTTGATAGCACATAGATGATCCAGCCTTTGTATGTTGTTTCTTATATTTCAAAACATAAGGGGAAAAAAAAAAAAAATTTAGATTGTATTTTTTTGGCTAAGATTGTTCGTTTCCCTAATCAATTTTTGAACTAAGCATTGATTTATGTTTAATCATTCCTAGTTATCAAATATATATTTAGTTTAAAATATGGTTTTAAAAACCAGGCGAGAAACCCACCTCTCATGAAACCTCACCTTTAGTTTGACTTCATGATTTCATATACGAAACGAGTTAAAGCAAACGTACAAGCGTAAAGTTTTGAGAAAAGTGAATATAACCACTTTAAAATTTCTCCCTTCTGGATCTCTAAATGATGTTTCGTAATTTGGGAAATGTTATTCCAAATGATTCGCTTTAAGAAAGACCACTCAATGCTTTAATCTAGCACCAAAATACTGGAGTAAATTTTATGGATTAAAAAAAGCTGCGCAAGCATACAACACACAGAAGAGTTTAAAAATCCTTATCAATATTTAAATTTTTCTTTCAATAAACAATCCGTCTATAAATTAAATTATTACTTCAATTGGTTTAATTATAGGAAATTGTCATATTTTTAGTTATAAAATTCATCACAAAATTAATTCCTCCCTGGAAAGAGAAAATAGCCAGTAAACCTGCATATAATGTATTTTATACTCTTTTTATAAGCTTTATTTCACTTTTGTTGCTTATTCAATATGTGTACTGCTTTTTGTTAGACACTTTTTTCTTTTTTGCAGTGAAAAAATTATCGAAGTGCCTAAGATCTAAGAAAGAAAGATACTTTCATAGATTCCTACCTTTGCTTTTTTTGTGAAATGTGCTTTGGTGAATTAATGTGGGGAACTATGAGTTGATACTAGAAAACTGAATGCAAATTCAATTGTTTAAAAAAATCCCATAAAAAAGAAAGTAAATCTTCATACAACATTGTCACCTGACGTATGTGCATAATTCAAGTGCGTTTTTTTCTCAAACGTACTAGAAGCAAAGAATAACTTTAATTTTTTTTTATATATATAACTGAAGCTTAGAGCTTTTATAACTCCTCTAACATCTTTTATTCTCAAAGGGAATAGGAGGGCTCCTTTGGCCTTAACATTTTGAAGATGAATGAGCATTCAATGTTCACCCTTCATCCATATCAAGGTTTACAGGGAGGGGAGTGAGAGAGCTTAGGTGTCATCTCATAGTCCTAAATCTTAACATATTTGAAACAGTTCAGTGGTTGATTTTTTAAAGTGGAATAAAAAACAACAAAAAATAAAAGCCTGGGTTTTCAGCAGTGAAAAACTACTTACCTGTGCCAAAGATCAAATAAGTCGGGAATTGACTGAAGAAATGCCAAGAAAAACTTCCTCTTGTAACTAGGATCTTACTGATAACTTTTGATGGGCAGTCTAGCACTGAGGCAATATCATTTCCACAGGCACAATATGGCATATGTGATAATTTTTATTACATGACACCTCCAAGGAGTCCAAAGACTCAAGGGAGGGCACCTATTCTAATGAACCTAATGTTTTACAACAATTTGTCTTAATATACTTTGCAATTTTAACTTGTCTCCCATAAGGCACTTTTACTTCTTTGGAATCTTTATGTGGCAGCTAAAGACTGTGGCTCTAATGGCCACACTCAATGATGTCTTTAAAGAAATGGTGTAGCACTTCATATCAAGAATGAATGCAGAATTTGATCTTGTTAAGGAAGTGGTTATATGAAAGGAAGTATTATCAATTAGTAATAAAAATTCATTGTGTGTGTAGCATAAGAGTACAGATGGAAACATTAACAATGTAGATGACATGGTATCATAAACTGCAACAGTAGTAGTATAAATTACATAACTACTAAAGATGTCTATGTAGAATGAAAATTCTGTGGATAAATAATTTTACATTTTCTGGGAGGGCAAAAACTACTTCGGTGTGCAGATAAGTGTGTATGTTTGAATCAGTAAGACCTTACTCACACAAGGTTGTCACTAAACTGGAGCTTTTTCTAGGCCATTTTTTTTTTTTTTTTTTTAAACTTCATCCAACTCCAGTCAGTTGATTTGTGGTGCTTCTGTAAAAGAGCTGGGTTTGATTCTTATCACCGACAGAAGGCACATTTTTGTGACACAAAATTCAACTGAAGATGGGCTTTTCATTCTGTCATTTGATAACGTAGCAAAATTTAGCCACAGATGAGAAGTGTACAATAAGCCTTTGAGGATTGAGTATAGGATAGTCTAGTTTTTGGCATCTTCCATGAAATAGGAAGATGCCAGACAAGTAAACCAGGAACTGGTGGTTTGTCTAAGGTCTATATACCATATAAAAGATTAGTACCTCCTTTCTGAATAACCACAAATCAACTAGGCTAATCTTTGGTGCAGGTATGCATTTTTAGAAACTCAGGTTTTTAATTCTAAATACAGAAAAACTCTGCAAAATTGGACTGTAAAGCCCATGAGCATGGGCTGAAACTAATTAGGAAAATGGAATGTATTCCCACACAGGGGTGCACCAGCCATATGTGCAATGTGAGCGATGCACAAAGGCACCAGGATAGTAAAGACGCCAAAGAGGAGGAAATACTAAAAAAAAAGTTTTTTAAAGTGTTTTTTTATTGGAGGGGGGGATAGGGGTGCCAATTAAAGTTTTGCACACAGGTGCCAGACACTACTGGCGTGCTGCTGGGTATAGAGGTGCCAATTAAAGTTTTGCACACAGGTGCTAGACTACTGGCACACCCCTGTTCCCACAGTACAGTACGGAAGTTAGTCTCTACCTCAGGAATAAATTAAAACTTTTGGAGACCATATTTTGTTAAAAGGTAAGTGAAACCAGATTTGTTCATAATTTAAGATACTCATCATCCCATTTATACAGGTGTACATTCCTTACCATTGTGGCATCAGCATATTCTCGTCTACTTAAATATATACATTATTTTAAGTTCATTGCCAATATGGTATCATGTCAGAATGTTAATTTGACCATAATAAATAATCCAGTTATGTGGCATTTTTTTTTTTTTTTAAATTTTCAATATGATAATGATCATAAAATAATGAAATGATTCACAAATTTATTAGAAGACATGAATTTAAAATAAAAAAAGTAACGTTTTATTTGCTGATATTCTACTAGTAAGTTTAACTATCATAATCAGATCAGGACCAATAGAATTATAGACAAAAGAAATTTAAACTTGTTTCAGGTACATCGTGTCTCAGACACTTGAGACTCAAAACTATAAAGTTGAAATGATTTATGCTAGTATCAGATTTTTATCTTTTACTAGTTATTCAACATGGTTACCTTAAAAATGTACACAAATTGGCATAATTTTAAAAAGTTTATGATTACAAATATAGCAATATGAATTTAAAATTCATGGTGTCCCTAATGAAAGATAAATATCAATTTCATAATTTTACAACTATTCATTTTATAACAATTATTACGGACTAGAGATAAAATCCACTAGACTTAGTAAATCTATTTACTCATTCAAAATACTTCACAATACAACTGGCAAGGCTAAAAAAATCTACTAGCTACTGGAATTTGTAACAATCAAATGCTATATCTTAACTTGCCTGTTGAAGTTTTATTTCTGGAGCCCTGTACGAGACCATTTCAATATTTTGTTCACCTAATCACCCTAGACATCCATTTTTTTTTTTCCAAAAAGTTTTAAAATTATAACACTTCATTCATTGATTTTTTAATTTATAATATAATCAAGCCTAATCTATTGAGTATTTTTACTGATTACTTGTAGTGAAAAAATCCTGATTGGATTTGAAATTTTCAGTGATTCATGGCTGTCAGGAGGAAAACATGGTGTTCAGGACATTCTTGTAAGGATTAGGGGAGGCTATTTTTGAATTACAGCTGAAACAAGGCTCTCGATTGTATGTGATCTTCTAGTATGCCCATATTCCTGTTTTAAGATGAAAAACAGGAGAGGAAAAAGCCATACTACCCTTGTATGAGGTTAGTTGGCTTACCCTATTTTAAAAAGCTTTTATAAATTGATTTTTTTTATCCAACAAATATTAGCTTAATGTTTGGTAGGAAAAAAATCAATTTATTGTATTCTTATTAATTTTTGTTATTAGTTGAACATTCAGCAACACTTAAAAAAAATTCACGAAAGTTATATAATGGATGGGTTATTTTTTTAAGTGTTATTATCAAGGTAGTTTAGGTTATGAGGCAAGTGCATATCCATCAGTTATGCATCTCTATACCAGTTTAATCCGTATTGTAGGTGTGTAACAAAACAGCATACCATAGGAATGGGAAGTTGGATTGATTGAAAACTTAATAATCCAATTAATTTTTGTTTTTCAAGCTAAACAATAGGTAATACAGCACGTTATCAGGAGCCACTTAAAACAAGCAGACCATCAGGGCATTTCTTTCTTCCTTCCAGAAACTGTATCACCCATGTGGGGTGATAGTAGTTTATAGGAGGAAGAACTTCCATCCTCTGAGACCATATGACTCGCTTCAGTTGATAAAGCTTCTAGAAAATGTTCCTCACAACCTTGATGAGATGGACTTGAATCGGTCTTCTCAATCAAAATGTATGGTTGGTTGAAAGGATACTACTAAAGGATATCATTCGGAGAGAAGCATGCATATGCTATTGCAATATCGGATGTTGAATTGCAACCTGGGTCTTTTTAACCGAAGGGCAGGTTTCAGTTTTCAAAGAGGTTCATGGAGATGAACACTATCATTCAATGTTGAAGTGCAAGCAAATACAAATTCATTATGAATCTGGATTAAAAAAAAAAAAAAAAAAAATGTGCAGGAATATATTTCCGGCATGCAAATTGTTTGAGTGGCATGTGCATTTTATAAAGGGCCAAGAAAGCTACAAAGACTATCAGAATAGCCTATCCTTCTTTGACTTAAAACAAGGCTAATACAACAAAACTTTGGGAATTTGTGTTTATACTTTAACAGAGCATCTGTGAACCATTATCAGTGGCCAATGTTTCATACAGAAATTACTAGATACTCAACCAACATGTTAGACATGCACTGCCTTATATCTCTGTATTTGGGCAAACATGGTATTACACATTTGCAACACTATACTCAGTAAGACCTATTGCCTGAATCTGATCTTAAGCATCGATGATATTTTCATCAGTTAAAGGCACATGCAATGGATGCTATTCAAGAAGTGGAAATGTTACCATAGGACCCAATGATTGGTAATGACTAAAGAAAACAACTTTTTGATAGCTTTATGAAAGTTAAGAAATTACTTTGAGAGGAATTTTCCCCTTCATCCTCCAACCTGAAAATCTCCCTGGTAGCTTGTCTTCCTGGAATTATTTGTCCAAAATTTTCGAAATAATTTTTTTTTTTAAATTTTTTTTTCATTAATAAATAATTAAATCTTCATTTAGAGCATGTTTTCTGGAACATAAAAAAATTTAAAAATATTTCTCCATCTGCAAGACAAAAAAGACATTTTTTAAATTTTGCACTTCATGTTATCTCCTTATAATTCACTGGCCTGCCAGAGCCTTAAATTGTACAAAATACTTAAATCTTGTTATATGGAAAATGGTCTTAAATGTATGCCTAATTGTGGAAAACTAGTGTAATAATAAACTCAAAGATAAAACTAGTGTCATAGTGTGCTAACTATGAAGTTTTAAAATTCTAGAAACTTCAAACCACAAGTCACATAATGAAAAATTTAAGGTTATCTGGTTGCCTAGCCTCTTTCCATTACTATTTAACTTTAGGGAAGTAAGACAAAAATGTTTAGTCAAATAAATCAACAGATAACTACTTAAATCTTATTTAAAAAAATAAATAAATAATATGTGTAGTGTCAGCTAAAACTACTAACTGATTATTCTGAGGAAATTGCTTGGAAAACAAAAAAGAATAATAATAAAAATAATTATCAAGGCTTTTTCAAGTAACAGTGCACATCCTGGCTACTTGAACTATTAGGGTATTTTGGATTTCTTCCTGATATCTAAGGAGAATGCATTAAGGTTTAAAATAGCTAATAATATCGGCAGATATCCTTTAAAAGGTTATAATGAAAGAGAAATTTCCCTAACAATTTTCCAGTATGGTATGTACCAAGGTAACTCAGAGTAATTATGAAATTAGAAACATTCCAGTGCTAAATACAATTTCTCTTTGGTTAGAAGTTTTTTTTTTATTATCTTACTTTAATAAATAAATGCTCAAACTAATACCTCAGATCTTTCCTTCAAAAATTACCAGAGTATTCAATATGAATTTAATGACATATTTTATCCATAATTCCAAAAATGGAAAGTAATTTCATACAAGACTTTTTTTTTTTTAAATGATAAACTAGAATGGCTGAGCTGCATTCGTTATTCTTTATATAATATCAAACAAGATAAGTGTACTGAAGAGACTATTCTATATAATTTGTTGTTTAAGATGACCATGGTTATTCTTCCTTAAATGTCCAGGGCAAAAAAAAATCATCTAGCAACATATGATTACGTTTTTGGCTACTAATTTTGAAAAAAAAGTAATACCAGTACTAACATAAGATTCAAAACTGAATTTTTAATTTCTTGAAATAAAAAATTGCTACTGAAAGAACATTTTTTTTAATGTAAAAATGGATGCAACATGCAGATAAGCAGTGAGTCTTCTTTGTTCATTATAAATTAGGGTGAAAAGAATGCACTGATGCTACTCAAATATTTAAACTGTATACATATTCACACATGTGCACAGATAAAACAAAACAAAAAATGACTACTATTTTATATACAGAACTGACTTGTATAAAGTTCAGGTGAAATAATAAAACATCAAAAGTCACAGCTGGTAAATTGATCACAACATTATCACAAATCTCATTTTCATACTATTCAATGGCAAGTTTTCAACACATCCACCAAATAGGTAAAGTCTATGAAGGACGTATTTCTGTTGATTAAGGTGAGTCATTAAGTGATACGGTATGTACTGAAAGTTATGCATGATAAAATCTCTAATATAATTCTGTAGTAAATGTTCAAGAAATAGTCGGATAATGTGCCATTAGTTTCGGAACTAAGTTTGGCTGATTAGTAATTTAATTCTTGAACAATAACCAGAAACCAATAGTCAAATTTGTTAACAGGGTTGACCATGAGGTAGTGTCAAACTATAGTTATTTTTCAACTGCTAGTTAAGAATATTTATACCGTGATTGGCTTTTTGGTTTCCTTATTCACAACATAAAAACGATACTTATTTCCAAAACATCCCCAAATTACTGCAATGTTTTCAATCACTATATTAAATGGAATGGTACATAGGGCTCCAATTACACACAGCAAGAACTTCATTAACCCCAATCTGTAGAGGCTAAATGATTTGACAACACCAAAGATGTACATATATATGTTGACGGCACCAGCAAAGGCACACAGAAAATTAATTAACTGCCAGCAGGGAATGGGAAACAAGGCTGTTATTACAATATTTGATGTTGTTAGTGGAAGTGTTACCCAAGAATATAAAGACATTGCAAGAAATAGTTTATTTCTAAAAGGTATAGCAGAACTATGCACAACAAGAAATATTCCTTGCATCCAACGCTTGCGCTGCTGCAAGAAGTCTGAGATAGTGAATGGACTTTTCTCCCACATTTCACCCTCAATGAAGTTAAACATATAGCCTTCTTTGTAAGCAATCATGCTGAAATAACAGTCTTCAGCAACTGAACCATTTAAGCCATGATCATATGATACTTTTCTTTCAGCACCTGCTTGACTAACGACATAGGAACCTTTCCAGCTGAAGAGAGGACGGTGAAACATTTGAAACTGGAACCTCAATTTACCCATATCATCTGCAACACGGAAAGTATCTGCAAGAGTTGTGATCCAATTGATTACATTTTCATTTGCATATGTAATCAGCCCTTGACCAAAATGATATTTTCCATCAAATGCAAAATTTAGAATTCCTCTGACAGCATTTTCTGTTATAATTGTCTCTTCATCTAAGTGAACAATCCAATCTGTGTCATTAAGAATATTTATGTCATCTTCTAGACAATACTGTAGCGCTCGAGCTTTAAAAAGAGCCCCACTTTTTGGCTGGTAAGTGGATGGAACAACAACTTCTTCTATTCTTGCATGCTTTGGCAAATTAATGGCTTTATCTGTAACAATTTGCATTATGAAGTTTTCAAGACCAACATCTAAACATGTATTCATATTACGAAGGACATTGTCTTTCACCAACTTAGGATAATCTCCTCTAGTTACTGTTCTGAAACAAATAAATGGAGCAAGTAGTGGTGATCCTTTAAGTGCTATTTTTTCTGGAAAAGCATTATACAGGAGAAGACCAAGACAGTTACATATGCACTGAGGAAGAGATAACAGTGTTATGATGCGAAGAAGATACAAAACTAATGATCCTAAATATCCATATTCTACTAATGGGTCCATATCTTCATAGCTGAACTTCCACAGATGAATGCCACCAGTGAACACTTCAAAAAGAATTATGATGCTAAGGCACAGAATGCAATGGAGTGCATGCTTTGTTTGACTATTCAGAACCATTTTGAGAATGCTGTCCACAGTTTTAAGCACCAGTTTTCTGAAATGAAAACAGTTTTTTTAAGATAATGCTTTGATAATATATTTAATACATTTTCATTTATTTTTTCAAACTATTATTAAATCACTGCAATGAATCGTTTAATACAGTAGTGCACTATCTGAAAAACAATATACTGATGTAAACGAGCCATGCTATGATTTTGATGTTTTGGAACTTTCATATGAAAGGAAATAAAAAAAAACTAAATAATAATATCCGATTAAAAAAAAAAAAAAAAATCGTGACTACTCTATCCACCTTGAGACAATGAAGGTTTGAAGATTGTTCTGCAGTATATCTTAGTGATGATGGCTCAGATAATGCAGTAACTATATAAAAAGAACAAACTGTAATAGGTAAGAAACTGAAATTTGCCTAAAGTTGTTTTAAACAATTCTAATATTCATTAGGTGAAAAAGTCAGTGAGAGCATACAATGAATAACTAAAATGTACACTGTGACGTCTGCACTGTTATCATTTTACAACTACTGATAACTGGATAAAATCAATATAAATACAAAAATAGGAAACTGGAACAGGTTAAAAAAAAATTCAATTCCTTAGGCACATTGATCACAGACAGGCTAAATTATGAAGAAACTATTAAACACAGGATAAATCTGAGATGGTCTATTATGACCAGACTGACAAATATGGAAAATATACATCTCTCCAAAGAACTTAAAATCAAAGTATATTGTTCAATATGGTACAGAGACTTGAGTTATCAAACAGAAGGAATAAAAAAGATTGGCATGCTTTGAAAACAAGTGTTTGAGAAAAATAAATAAAACAACATGAACTGAAATGAAAACCAATCAGATCAGAGAAGAATTACACTACATTATTTCAATAATATAGAAAAACAGTTACAGTGATATGGACATGTTAGTTTTCTCAAATATTCTCCAAAATGGAAGAGTAGAGAGAAAGAAACTACCAGGAAGATCTAGAAGAAAATGGATAGAAAACATCAAGGGTATTATTATTACTAAGAGGCATCTCTACAGAGTCCAAAGACTCACTGTGGGAATCTGAACTCTTACAGAAATTTAAATAATTTGGCTGGCAATAGACTGGACTGGAAAAGTATTGTTCATGGTAGCCTCAATCTGCCTTAGGCAGATGAAGATAAGTTTTTAAAATACCATAATGCTGTGAAGAATGGATGCATGGAAGAGTGTGGTTCCTATTCTTCCATCCTGCTGATTATTATTATTATTATTATTACGGGCAACTCCAGGGAGTCATTAGACTCATCGAGGGAGGCCCCAAATCATTTTCATCACAACTATTCGACATTCATACAGTATCTATCATACCTCGCCTTAAACTCATTCACTGTCACAGCATCCACCACAGACTCAGGGAGCGCATTCCACTCATTCACTACTCTAAAAGTAAAGAACCCAGCTCTAACACCTTTACTAACCACACTTTTGCCCAGTTTCCATGGATGTCCCCTAGTCCTCCCACAACCAGCCCTGTTCTCAAAAATATCTTCTGAATTAATTTTATAGAAACCCTTCAGTAATTTGAATGTCTCAATCATATCTCCCCTCCTCCGCCTATCAACCAATTTTTGCAACCCACAAATCCTCAACCTGTTCTCATACGGTTCATTCCACAGACCTGCTATCATCTTGGTCACTCGCCTCTGGATCCTCTCCACCTCCCCCCCATCAAGAAGAAACCTAGGTGACCAAATCTGAGCACAGTAGTCGAGATGAGGTCTTATCAAGGCTCGATACAGAGGAACAATAACCTGCTTGTCTCTGCTTGTCAACGTATTCTTCAGCAACCAAGTGATTTGATGAGCTGATTTGGCCACTTTTGCAATGTGTCCCCTAAATTTCAATTCCTTATCCACCAACACTCCTAAATCTCGTGCCTCATCAATTTCCTGGAGCACGGTTCCACCAATGCAGTAAACTGCCTCCCATCTTTTCACCCCAAAATGCATAACCTTACATTTTGCCACATTAAATTGACATCCATTCTCCCTAGCCCAGACCCCCATCTCAATTATGGAGATGTTTGAATTTTTCCAGCCATGTGTATTCCATCCATTAGTTTCCCAATACAGAGGGAAAAACAAAGGATCAAAAAGATGTCTAAGGAATGGAGCCTAGGATACTGGCTGTTCAGATGGAAAATAAATGGTCCACATTAGCATAGGTCTCTATGGGGCAGTTGATAACATTATTTTCAAATACTTCCAAGAAGTTAGCAAGGAGAAAAAGGTAGCAGAGCCATTAGCCATATCTGTAAATTTTCCTTTTAAAAGAACAACCAGAGTTCATGATGATATGAAATAGAGATGAGATACTGGGATTCAGCTTCAGTAGATGATGATTTCTCCTACTGTCAAACTGGCCAAGATTTGCTCAAAGTACTCTTGCAGTGAAAACAACCTAAAATACATCAAGACTTGGCCCACTTTAAATCCTGTATAGAAAATGTCATCCAGAGAAGTCCTGACATACTGGTCAGTTTTAATATCTGCATATTCTTTGTTAGTGTTTGACATAAAGCAACTTTGGAATTAATCCCTGATCTATCATAATTTTATTCCTGCTCTTCATAAACTCTATATATTTCTTTTGGCAAGGGAAACCCCCCCCCCTGCTGATTATGGAGATGTTTGAAAAAAAAAGTGTGCTCTCACCCAGCAGAAATCTACAATTTGACCATGCTAAGTGGATCATGTGTTTGCCACCTGACCATGACACATTAGACACTTCTTGTACATCTGAGTCAACCAACTTATGATTCATTTCATATTAGAATAAGAAAATGACAACTGCCTGTTCTTTCATGATACCTTCGTTCATGTCAATGTGATGACATTGACATGAACCTTTTCTTTCAATGTCTACAAGAACCTCCTGCTCCCCCCCCCCCTCCAACACACACACACCCAAGCTAATATATGCATCAGTCAATCAGTCATTTCTGCCATTCACAGCAATACAGAATTTTAAAAAAACTTAGTTAACAGGATAAAAAATATAATAATGTCTTTTATATTGACCTCAACCACAAATATAACAGCCACTAGCCCACTACATTAATAAAATATTAATTCTACCTCCTTCAACCATTCCTTTTATCTCCAAAGAAACTTAAGATTACTTATATTATAGTGAGTTATTTACTATCCCAGATTTCTGCTGGGATTTCTCCATTCAACCCAAGTGATACTTCAGAGAAAAACGGCAAAACAAATTACAAATAATCAAGCATAATTAAGAAAACGAAAAAACAAGCCTTCTTATGAATGTACTCGAATATAACTTGCCCATGCGTACATCTCGCACCCCTGATTTTATTTTACAGAAAAAAAAAAATTAAAGTTTCGCATATAATTCGTACAAAAAAGTTTAAAACTTTAAGAAATAGACAGTGAATGTTGTTATGGCAGTCAGTTTCAGATATTTTGGAATTCGGTTGAAGAAAATCAGCATTTCAACTCGACAATCAATAGTTTGCCTTTTTCATCGAGTCACGCAATCTTCTGTTAATAACACATCAATCATATGCATAGAGATAGAAGGAACCAGTAGAGGAAATGTGGGAGTGACAGCAATGACTTTTACTCAATCCTGGATTTGCACAGGGGTGGATTAATATTAAGAGACCATTATCAGAGCTGTTGTGCAACTGAATTTTGAGAGCTTGGGACATGATTTTGCCAGAAATAATTAGTTAAATTGCAGAAACATTGTCAGTAAAAAATGTAAATATATGCATGATGAAGGTGAGCAGCTAATCGTGTAGATAATGTTGATAATTAAAATTTAAATGCATTCATTTTATAATGTGAGGAATTATAAATTATAATGAATACTGAGTATTTAATTATAAACATCAACTTCAATTTCTTCCTGAAAAACTTTAGTTTCCAAAAATCCCTGCATATATCTCGTTCGAGATATATGCAGAAATTTTTTTTTAACTTTAATTTGGGGGGGGGGGGGTTATATTTGAGTAAATATAGTACTCCTTTCAATATATTTGACTTCAGTGGAGAAGTCAAAGGATTCACTGTTGACAGGAAGCCAAATACTTGCCGCTAAAGTGCTCACCACCTCTGGCATACATTCGCCACTTAACATGCAAAAAATCTTTTCATTTCCATACTCAATGACCTTTATATGGTTTCTGGGTATAACCACTCATTCTACCAAATTGGCTTGAGCCATAATTTTCCCATATCTCTGATGTTAAACACCATCACCCCCTAGCAAAATGTGGCAAAAAAGTCAAGGGTTTGTGACAAATTGGTAAAAAGTCAAAACAATGTATAGAGAAATAAATTAAAACATTGTTTATTTCTCTATACATTGTGAAATGTATAGAGAAATAAACAATTATTTAGAATGTTATTTTTCTTGCTTTTTTGTTAGCAAAATCATCAATGACATTGGCGAAGTCCATTTCATAGTACGTAGGTAATTCTTTCAATTTTATTTAGAAAAACTCCTCTCACAACTAGCAACACTTACAGCAATTGTGAGAAAAATTTGCAGTAGTATTACAATATTTGGAACTGAGTTCTTGAGACTGTATTTTAGAATAACTGCAAAAGTTCAAAGTGCTGCCAGAGGCTGACACCCCCCCCCAGCTATGCCACTGCATACGGTCTAATCACTCCACAATTCTGATTTGCTACCCTTCTCTAACTTCAAGCTGGAAGAGAAAATGAACTGTCTGCTGTTAGCAATGATCTAACACAAATTCTAGATAAACATCTAGAATTCTGGTGGGTAGGTAGGTTATCGTTTTCCAATGCCCTGGACCTTTTCTTAACCAGCAATTTCTCCAAATACACCACTGACACAATTATCCTCATCCTCTTGGCAACTCTCGCCATAACCTTGCCCATGTTTCTTTTCCTAGAGATTGTCCTTTTCCCAGCCAATTTTAGCCTCATATTCTATGGTGCCATTTGGATAATTTCAGGATTTCCACTGTTTATTGCTTCTGCCTTTTTTGATCTCTAATAATTGAAATTATTATTGCTGGGATGAGTACCTTTATTCCACACTCCAAACCCTTATCCAAGCCTTGTTTTCTAACCAATATGCCAAAGCTAAAAATGCAACATATACTTAGTGGCTCAAGCTAAAAACTCCAACCTCTCACTCAAGCTTACACTACAGCTCATAGCAACTGTAAAGAAATCTTCAGCAAATCTAAAGTGAACTTTGTGATGATCAAATGTAAAGTTTTATTCTTACTCAAATAGCAGTTGAGCCTTCTGGTCACTTGCCAAGGTACTGCTCTACTATTTTTCCACCTCTACTTTCTAAAGATAAGGCAGACCTCTTGGCATCAGTTCTCTATCTTGTTTAGATAGCCAAGGCAAATCTCCACCTACTTTCCACAAACCACCCTTGATATGCTTCCTCTGATCTTTCGAGAGAAGAATATATATATATATATATATATATATATATATAAAAAAAAACTTGGTTTTGATGCTAATAAATCTTTCAACCAAGATGGTATCCCTCAAGTAATACTACTCTCCTATTCCTAAAAAGGGAGATAAATGTCAGCCATCAAACTATCAACTCATTGCCCTCACCTCAATACTCTCAAAACTAAACTGATAACAGCAGTTAATTAGTGACACCAACATGGACTATGCCATTCTTCATCTACAGCAGACCTTCTTGAAAACTTTACCCACTTTTAGACATAGGCAATGGAAAGATTTGGAAACTAATAGGTGGTCACTCTTGATATTTCTAAGACATTTGACTGAGGCTGACATCCTGGCTTTCTTTCCAAGACAGGATGTCAGCCTCAGTCAAATCTTATGATCTCTCTCTACAAGTGAATTGCTAAGGAAACTGTTCCCTGTGTGTCATGATGGATGGTTTCCATCTCATCTGATTTTTCTATCAATGCCAAAGTACTTCAAGGCTAGGAATTCACAAACCTTATAATCAAATGACTCAAGCTTCAGAATCTTCTATGACTAGTGCCTTAAACACTGATCTTCTAGCCATTCTCGAATGGGATGAAGATAATTTAGCAAGTTTTAATACTACCAAAACACAATACTGTTGTATTTTCAAAAAGAAAGACTATGCCTCACTTTTGATAATACAGTATTCCAGCAACCAAGATCAGTTTTTCCTTCTTGGGCTGACTTTCATATCTAGCCTATCCTGGCATAAACACATCCACTGCATCTTTAGCTACAAAAATCTTTTTTCATTATTTCCTTCTTCTCAACTTTATAAAAATTCCACTGCCCAAACTTGAATTATTGCTCTCATGTCTGGAGGCACCAAAATAACCATCACAATGCTAGATTGTATCCAGAAGGGAGCTACTTGCTTAACAGAGAACTCTTCTTTCACTGACGCCCATGAAATGTTTTCCATAGATGCTCAGCTTCTGCACTGTTTTTTTTTATAGGTATTTCCATGGACACTACTCCACGGAATTGCTGCCTCTATTTCTCCACTTCCCTCTAATCATGTACAAACACAAGCAACTGCCAGTCAACATCCATATACTGTCCAGCTCCAGACTCAAACTTCTCATGCTCTTCCTTCATTCCACACATCTCTGTTCCTTAGAACAGCTTTCCCCAACTCATATAACCTCCTTCAGGAAACACATTAAGAGATCCTTTTTTTTCTCTTTGATCACTTGCCCATACATGACAGTTGTTTAATAGATACCTGTAACCTCTTGTGTGGAGTTGATTAAAAAAAAAAAAAAAATTGCAAACTACGTTCTCTTAATCTATCCGTATATTCAACATTCAAAAATCCTGAGACAGTCTTGCCTCTGAACTCCCTCTAATGTTTCCTTGTATAACCAGATCTGTGCACAGAAGTCCAACTGTGTCCTGATTAGTGCCTTATACAATGGAACTATCATATTATCCCTAAAAAGTACAAATCTGTAATTTTGTCATTAACAATGTAAGAAATACTGTCAAATTATTAATACTGATTAAACATTCAGAGTAATTTGGCCATCAGAAATAAATTTTACATTAGTCACTTTCATCAAAAATCATCTCCACTACAACACTATGTTAATACTTATGAACCAAAAACACTATCCATCTTACCAGCTGATCATTCATTCATTCTCAGCTCCATCAACCATCAAGCATTCTCTTAACCCATGTTAAGAGAATGTGGAAAAAGAAGTGAAGTTTCATTCTCACTTCTGTATCATCAAGATCATGATGTTATAACATAATTTCACAACTAAGAAGACTGTACCAATGGGGATGTGGGGAGCAATCAGTTACTAAAACACACCATAGAGTTGGTGAATTTGATGCAGAAGACTGATGCTAAAAATAAAGAAAACACTGACAACTAGGAACAAGAGTGTTGCATCATTGCATGAGGCATGAACCAGATTATCAACATGTGCCTGCAATATTGGCAAGTATTGCTGCCACAAATATACACCTTCCTAGTTGGAGGAAATGTCAACTAGACCTCACCACCACCACATAGGTATTAGATGATTTTCATTGTTTAGTGACACACACACACCACCTTGCTATTGAAGGCATGAAGTAGTAGCTGCTATGTTTGGTTCCCAAACTAAGGCTTCTGCTTCCTTTCTTCTTACTTACAATATGGGTGACAGCCTCACGGACATGCTGAACACACTGTAGAGACCAAAACCCTTCCCCATTTAAAGGTATAGCAGTAAAATTGTTCATGAGGTTTCCAAATCAGGTAGAGAAAAGTCCTGTTGTCGCTTTCTCTGCCAGGTCTGCAGAATGGGTATAATGGTAAGGAGAGCTGTTACGACCACTCAACAGACTGGAGAGGTTCTCTCTTTGTGGGAGGGGTTCTAAGAAAGGTTGTGCTCCCAATTTTATAGACACTAAAAACATGTTTTAATATATTCCTTTTTTAAAAATTTAAATTTTTAACACAGAAAATGAAATAATTATTTCATATTAGTATGACAGTAATGTAACCCATCAGCAAATGTTAACTATTGTCCTCTAATTCTGTATCACTGAAAGTGGTTTGCAAATTGGGATAAATAAGATAAAATCATAGCACGCAGTAAAAAATGCAGTTAAGTATCTATTCCACAAAAGTTGCATCACAAGTAATCCTCTGAAGAGTATTTGGCAACTTGCCAATTTCAAACAGCAAATAACTGTTGCTAGGAGATGTATACAATACAAAATATAGCAATGATGACATGAAAGTAAACAGATTTTTTCAGAAATCATTTTTACTGTCCATTTAGATACCAAAATTATTTTAAACACACACAGGTGAATTTATTCTCAAATAATTTTGATCATCAGATAAATATAAAAATCTAGATATGCCTGGACAATAAAAACTTGAACCTATCTTTCACAAACACATTAGAAGATGCTAATACGTTTGGCAAGAAATTCGAAATACCATTTTGAAATAGCATGCATCTCTCATTAAAAAAAAAAATAAGTTGCAAGCTGGTGTCACAAAGAATAGATGCTAGATTTTCATATAGATGATTTGCACGATTATTAGCATATCCAGATGATGCATAAAATGTAGTTCATAAGAATGTGAAGCGTAATAATACACATTGAGATGTCACGGTCATTCTCACACTGTTGCACTTAAACACGTTTACTAATTAACGTGCGGTTGAAAAATTAGGATATACTTATGTTACATATTACATAAAAGTTTACCGCTTTCAGTGGAAAGTTTGAGAATGACAACATACAAATGAACAAACATTGGGAGGGAGCATTAATATATGTTCTATGATCGAAACGCTCTTATAGTTACCTGTGAGCACATTTTGTCATCTACTTCATATACTGATTTGTATATATACAAACTAAACTAAAATAAAATAAATAAAAATACTCAAATTACGTATACGAGTATCAAAGCATGTATACAGCTAATTGGAATCCCCTTATACATATAACGATATTCTAAAATTCGAAAAAACTTTCGAAAAACAAACAGATTTATGTTAATTCGTTTGTTTGCGATATATATATATATATATATATATATCGCAAACGCTGCATACATATACAAACAAATATTTATTTAAAAACTTAAAATCTATTACAAAAACATTCGAGTAAAAATCAACTGTTATATACACAGCAATAACGAATAAAAATTGTCTTACTAAACCGTACGTCTAGTATTCAAGACAGAAAATATCAATTTCACCAAAAAAAAAAAAAAAAAAATCGAAACTTTTTCCCGGAAATAAATACCTGTTAATATAGCAATCCAGGTACGATTTCACAACACACATACTACAGAACCACACTACCAAGCGTGACTTTTAATACAGCTACGGTATTCGAACATGCTGCTTTCAGATAAAACTAACTAAATGTTAAGTAATAACCACTTGGTAGATAAATCAAACAGCCTTTCCAATTTCACAATTAATAAAACGTAATCCTTAACATACCTGCTTAAAGTTTTAATTATAACTGGTGAAATTTGCTGGGCCAAATTGAAGAAAACAAACGTAAAAATTTAGAAATTCACAGCAACGCCCTCCTCTACCCATCCATGTTTACCGGCGAAGGGACACTCACAAGGTACCTTGGGTAAGATTACTGAGTCACTGTGGCGTCACTCACGGGCATCGATGTGCAAAGTAAACGCCCAGTACAAAAAAGATTTGGTTACATTTCTGTATGAGACCAAGTGTATCGCTAATGAAAGTGACAATACAATAAACTTGCGTTATTTATATCTGAATTAGGCAAACATTTTTTTAATAATTCATTTCGAAAATAACTGTACAGTATTTATTTTATAAAATCAATTGCGCAAATGGAGATATTCGTCTAGTCCTATTATTACTCTCTTACTATAATAGAATAATAGTATCTCGTTAAATTTTTTTCTTAAGCTAAAAAAAAAGTGAGGTAATTACTGAGGAAACGGAAATTGTTTGCAATTTAGAAAGATTTATTGAACTTTTCATCATTCGTTTTATTATTTAATATAAGATTTATTATTGTTATGACATGCTCAAAATTCAGACAGGAATTTACATTCTCAAAATTAACGTAATATCATCCAAGTAAAATTTCACTGCAGCCAAACTCTTGCCTCCAATCGTGCTTTGGTTAACTTTATATAATACATGAGAACTTAAAAAAAAATATTACCATCTGATTACTTTTTTAAAAAAAGTTCAGAGGCGGATAACAAAAGCAGTATCAGGATTGTGGAATACTGACTACGAAGACAGATTGAGCGAGTTAATTTGCATATTTTTTTTATGCATATGGAAGGCGAGGTGATATGATTGAAACATAAATTGTTACCGGATAGATGCCAAAGATATTTTTCAAAGGGTTGAAGCAGGTAAGGGAATAAGGACTAGGGATCTTTCTTGGAAATTGTATAAAGGTGTAGTTCAGAAGAGAGTGGGGATGGTGAGTGGAATGTTTTGCCAAATAAGGTGGTGAGGGCACAGTTTTTTTTTTGTGGGTGGGGAGAGGCAAGCGATTAAGGAGAAAATCTAGCCTATCGATATGTTTCTTAAAGAGTGGGAGGTTGTACTCAGTGGGAAAAACATTATTTGGAAGACTGTTCCAAAGACAACAGAGGTGGACGGAAAAGGAAGCTAATGAGAAGTTTGTTCGGTGTGTTGAGAGCTGGACAGTGTGTGGGTGTTGCCAGTGGCTGCGTGTTCTTACATGGTTAGAAGAAAGTTGAGGAACGGCAGCAACAATTCAGAGGAGCAATGCCTATGATAAAGTGACTAAAAGAAATTTGTAAGGGAAGGGTCATCTATTAAGTGGATTGCCCTCTTATGAATATCATCAAGAATCCTTAGGAAGGTATTAAGTGCTTCAATCTAGATGTGGGAACAGCATTTCAAAACTGGTCGGATCTGAGACTTATAAAGTATTAACATTTGAGAGGACAAGAAGTAATGTTTAGTACTGAAAAGAACACCGATCTTTTTATGGACTAATGAAGCTATGTAAGTAATATGTTTGTGCCATGATAAACTGGGTGTGACCTTCAACCCAAGAAGAGAAAGGTGATCTTGAAAGGAACATTATCAAAAATGAGGGGGATGAGGTAGGATTTTTCTTGAGGGTAATAAGGCATCAGAGGAATGGCAAGAAAGCTGCATTAAATGCATAAAACTTCAAATTACGATAACCCACCCGTCTTAGACGAGAATAAGAGGGGAATTTATATATTTTTTTATGCCGTATACTGTATTCACTGCTTGAAAAGAAGTCAACTGACACCATACTGTGAGGAACAGCCATGACGTCAACTTTTTTTGTTGCGATTAATGTAGCAATCCTACGGGGTACACGTTCACAAACGTATAATAAATAAATGGGAATTTTGGAGCATTCTTCCTGCAGGCATATAATAAGGTCCTGGACTGTTGTATGGCGGACATCCCTTAACCTTAGAGGACGCTCCGGTTCATCTCACAGATGATCAACAAGGTTGAGATCAGGGCTCTGTGGAGGCCAGTCAAGTGTAGTGGCGTATATCTCCACAAACCACGCAGTTATAGCCGCATCCTTATGATACTGTGCATTGTCTTGCTGAAAGAGACAATGGTCATTCTGCAGAAAAGCTTCAAAATGGGGAAGTATTGCATTGTTCAGAATGTTGTCCACAAAATCGCCTTATGACACTGCTTGTTGCATGACAGTACATTAGTACTGTAGACAGAGTAAGGATTTTTGTTATTAATTATATATTTTTATTTACTTTTTACATGGTTTGGAAACACTGCCCCAGACTCGAAATATCACTTTTTAAACCACTTCCAATCTCCAATAAACGGGAAAGTGGTCTCACATCAACCGATGAAAGTCAACTTTCCCCCTAAAGACAATTATCACGAACATCGTGATAGTTGGAGAGTACGACCACCAAGGACAACAATAGCATTATGACATTTATATATTATTTTGTAGATTCTATTGTGATATGTTTGGGGAAAATGATGTTGAAAATTTCACTGGCCTAAACAGTTTATCTCATCCGAATGATAACTTTTGAAATGTCATGGAGCACATTTTTCGCTAGATTACACCAAGAATTACAGTTTCCTGACGGTGTTTGGAACGACTAAATATTTTTTTTCTAAAAAAAAAAAAAAAAAAAATATCACTGAGGGTTTAAATTCTCCAACGAAGAAAAATCGACGCTTGTCAATAGTGTTAACATAAACAACTTCGTTAGTTTGCGTTATTGATACCAGATGGCAGCAGTTGACTGAGTATATACAGTCTCTCAAAAGATCAGTCATCTTTCTAGCAAAAGATGACTGATCTTCTGCTAAAAAGATGGAAGTCGTTGGCAAATATATATATATATATATATATATATATATATATATACCTTGGGTATAATAAATGTTAAAGTGTCAGCTAGACTCACAATATGTACAGGCGCAAACTTGATTTGTTTGTCTGTTTGCTTACTTGGGAAATGGAGTAAAACCAGGTTTAAAATAGCTTGGTATGTTTAACATATATATATACAGGGTGTTCGGGATAAATTTGACATATTTATAATTAATTATATTTTTCCGTAAGTTACATGTATTAACACACACTTCTTTTCATTTAAAAGTTTGGACCCTTCTTCATTCATATACAAGATGTCAGAAAGGATGGATAGCTGGAACCCACCTGAATCATGGAAGAGAATAACTTGCATCATGATGATTCGTGCCCGCCATCAAAATAAGGATATTACGACTGCTGCCCAATGCTCCCTGAATACAGTAAAAACAATCAGGCATGAACTAGAGACTTGCAATGGTGACTACGAGGATGTAGCAAGAAGAAAGATCCCTAGCAGACGATCTGATTGCGTTCGTACAGCAGAATTCCTCGCAAATCTGCAGGAACAGGTGTTGAAGAACCCTGGCATTGGAATTCGGGCTTTGTTCGTGGAGTTGCTAACTGTAGTCAAGCCCTGGATAACAAGGGTAGCCAATGGTAGGCCGTATGTATGGCAGCAGGATTCGGCCCCTTGCCACACCTCTGGGAAAAGTCAAAAATGGTTGTCTGAAAATTTCTACGACTTCACCAGTCCAAATGTTTGGCCTCCAAACTCCCCAGACCTTAACCCCATGGATTATTTTGTATGGGGCGCAGTTGAAAAAGACACCAATCGCACTTCCAGTAATACAAAAGCCCAGTTAATGGATAAAATTAAAACAGTTTTTGCGGCCCTTCCCAGGGAGACTGTAGCATCAGCTTGTTCGAGGTTCCGAAGCAGAATTGAAGCTGTGATCGATGCTAATGGTGGTTATTTTGAGTAAATCTTGTTGATAGTATTGTAATTAACTCTGCCTGTAATGTTTTTTTGTCAATTCATTAAATTTAATAGATACAAAGAAGATTTTCTTTTTCCTTACGAAACTGTCAAATTTATCCCGAACACCCTGTATATATATATATATATATATATATATATATATATATATATATATATATATATAGAAAATATTTTACCTTGGGTATAATAAATGTTATACTTTTTTACTTGGGAAATGGGGTAAGCTTATTTGGTTTGCTTACTTGGGAAATGGAGTAAAACCAGGTTTAAAATAGCTTGGTATGTTTAACATATATATATATATATATATATACTCCATTTCCCAAGTAAGCAAACAGACAAACAAGTCAAGTTTGCGCCTGCACGTATTGGAAGTCTAGCTGACCCTCAAAGTAGTGCAAGACCAAGGCAACTCTTGGTAAAAGTAGAATAAGCTCTGATCACTAATCTTAATATTTACCCTTAATGCAAAGCACATCTCCTGGAGGAGATGTATGATGTTTTGTATTAAAGGCAAGGGGCCACTGCCCAGACCGGTTTCGACCTTTATTGAGATAGAATGTGAGTTCATATCTCATCATCATTGGCCTCTTTAGAGTCAAAAAAAAGTTGTGCTGAGAGTCAGCCTGATAGTGAGAGGGGAGAATAAAAGATAGAGTTGATAGTAGTAGGTGGTTAAAGAGGCCTCAGTCGACCTATTTGGCCTAACTCAAATGCCAGTGCCAAGCAGATCTCCGACATTATCTCCCTCCATCCGTTCTCTTCAGCTTTCCTCGGTTGGTCACCTCTTCAGATGACTGCCCGAGGAAAGTGGGGAAAACAAATTAAAGAAGCAACACATGAAAAAGGAACTGGTAAATAACTTTAAAACGTACATATAACAATTTGTAAGACAGAACCAAAGAAATAAGAAACTAGGCGAATTTCGGAATTTCAAAACTGAATGATCAGAAGAGTGGGGGAAGAGCCTGGCCTGGGTGATGCAGCCCACAAGGAGCTGCACCGCCTCGATGTAGGCCTTCGCAGCCCAGGTTCTCAGGGTACCCCCCTCCTGTGGAATAGACAAATACCTTTTCAGAGCAAAAATTATAATCTGAAAGGGAAAGAGAAAAACCTTTTTTTTTTTTTTTTTTCCCCGAGTCTGGCAGCTCAATACGACGAATCTACTGACTTGTCCGCCTGTTAAACAAGGCTTACATCCTCCTGCTTTCTGTTGTTGTGGGTTTTGAGGATGTGATCTGCTAACTTTTCTCCGCGGGAGTAGTTTAGCATTCCTAGGCCTCTGTATAATGCTGCTCCCACGGAGAAAAGTTAGCAGATGGATTTCGTCTATGTCTTCGACAAGCATATCGTTCCACTCTGCGCTTACCACTTTAGGCCCATTTTTCCCTGTGAGGATAAGTAGGATATCCTCGAATGTTTCTATTACATTTCGTAAAACCTTCGCATCCTCGGGGAAGTCTTTTAGCAGATGCAGTATCGGTGCATTGGCTTTTGCATAAGGGTACTTTGTGGGTTCTGCTATTACCTTTCCAGGTTCAGCTATGCCCGGACTCCCTGGTTTTGGTTTTTTCACATTCCCTTATTCAGGGCTGCCTGGCCTTTTTTGTGTGGTTTCTTCGCTATGAATTTCCATTTCTACTGTTTCTTCTTCTGTTGTTTCTTCAACTACCGTGATAGGCCCTTTCTGCTGATGTTTCTGTTTATTTTCTGTGGCGGTGGTTTGGTCGTTGGCTGGCTCTTCATGCTTTGCGTTTTTCCTGGCTGCTTCTACAGTTTTGTCTGTCGGTTTCTCTGTTACTTCATTTTGCGATATGGCGGTGTGATTCTTTGTTGCTGCCCTTTCATGTGCGGCCTTCAGGGTTGGGAAGTCGTTCTGCTCCATGCCACTGATATTATTTTCCGGTGTTGCAGTGTTGGGCGTAATAGTACCTCCCACTCTTTCTGAATGGTTTCTACTTGGACAGGTGTCCACTTTATGGTCTGTGTTACCACATTTTAAGCAGGCCGACTGGCAATTCTCCAATGTATGGCCCGCTGTCAGGCAGTTCCTACATTTCATTTTCGGGCACTGAGCCCCGAGATGCGTGAGGGCACCGCACTTAAAACACTGTCGCTTTACACCAGGGTAGCTGACCAATACGCTGGCCGATCCTATCTTGACGAAATTCGGAATTTCTGCCTTCATCATGACGGAAAAGGTGACTTCACCTGACTTCCATTGAGGGAAGTCAGCGTCTGTGCCAATTTTTATATCACGCACGGCTCCCCATTTCGAGAAGACTTTAGTTATGATGTCATTGTCTTCTTCGAGATATTCTAGTGGGAAGCGATCTATTCTTGCTCTTTTGGCAAAACTTCCCACCACAAAAGGATGAAAAACTTTTCCCTGGCACTCGACTCCTGTCAGTAATTTTTCTCTAGTTGCAACGTTAGTGCATACAACTTGAAACCCTCCCCGCCCCGTAAGGGGTAAAACCAGAAATGTTGTCTGCCCCGACATAGTTAATTATAGTCGTCGCAAACGTCCTCTTCTCAATATTAACATCAGTTTCGAACCCGAGGGTTCTTACCCTCGGGAAAACCGAAGATATTACTTAAGGAAAGAAAGGAAGAAGACTTTCCAAGGATAGTCTATTCCTAGAAAATAGCGGAATGACGTGTATAGGCCTAAAGAATCCACAGAAAGAACAAAGAAATCTTACCAAGGCAGGACTTCAGTCGGAGCTCTCTTTTCGATTCTCCTATACTGTTGCTGGAATCCACTGGAACAGGTTCGAAGCAGGACTGGAACATGGAGCTCTCTCGGGGTCTGGTAACTGGCAACTTGTTGAGGTCTCATCAGTGGGAGCCAGGCTAGAAATACCAAGATTTAGTAATACAGAGCTTATAAGTATTTTACCAGAACAAGTTACCATAAGGTGTTTTAACCTTATTAAATGAAAATCTCAGGAGGAGATATAAATGTAGAAAGTATTTTACCTTGGGTATAATAAATGTTTAAAAATGCCAAACTATTTTAAACCTGGTTTTACTCCATTTCCAAAGAGTTGCCTTGGTCTTGCACTACTTTAAGGGTCAGCTAGACTTCCAATACGTGCAGGTGCAAACTTGACTTGTTTGTCTGTTTGCTTACTTGGGAAATGGAGTAAAACCGGTTTAAAATAGCTTGGTATTTTTAACATTTATTATACCCAAGGTAAAATACTGTCTACATTTATATCTCCTGCTAAGATTTTTATTTAATAAGGTTAAAACACCTTATGGTAACCTGTTCTGGTAAAATACTTATAAGCTCTGTATTACTAAAACTTGGTAGGAGAGAGAAAAAAGATGGCGGCTGGCATAGTAGTCTCGCATGATGGTCGTTGTTGCGAAGAATGTTTTTTGATTTCAGTAGTGATTAGTGAGTTTTAGATATTGTGAATCTGCTTTGTTTGCGGAATAGAAAGTAAGAATTTAACTTTTGATACAATTTTCTGGCCCTAGCCGGTTCTATTCGCCATCATACCTATCCGAAATATATCTTAACATTTCGTACACAAGAATGGAGAATGTAAACGATATCAAGGACGCCATTCAACAGTTAAACAAAGATATGTCACTTGACATTCTCAAATTCATCCTTAAGAAATTTGATACAGACTATCCTGGTTGCTTGAATCTCTTCACTCAAGTAAATGACACTGAAGATGATGATTTGGACATAGAAGAGGACATTACACCTGTTCTACCTACAAAGATTCCCCGACAGTTCGATTGTTCTCATGAGGAACAATCTAACAAAAGACGAAGAACATCGGGAGGTGAATTGGAAGATAATGTAACAACTCAACAAAATCAGATCTCCCAAGACAGAAAAGAAAAGGTCCCTCCAGTTATCCTTCGAGATAAAGACAAATGGACCTCAGTCTCAAGATCCCTAGGAAAACATGATATCAATTTTTCCTGGGCAAGAAATACTGAAGAGGGTGTAAAGATCCACCCTACCACTGTCACTGATTATCGCTTGATGACGAAAATGTTTGACGATTCAAAACTGCCCTTCCACACCTTTGCGCTTGCAAGCGAGAAGAATTTAAAGGTAGTTCTAAATGAGATCACAGCTGACCTCATCAATCAAGGACTGACTCCAACCAAAGTCAGTAGAATGTTGAGGTCAGATAAAACACCAATGCCACTGGTGTTGGTCGAAATCTCCAACACACAAAAAAGCATCTACTAAGTAACAGACATCTGTAAGCTTAAAATCACAACCGAACCTCTAAGGAAGAAGGCATCGGCAGGGCAGTGCCACAGATGCCAGAGGTTCGGGCATGCCCAAAAACTGTGCAGAGCTGCATATAGATGCCTAAAATGCGGTGAGGATCATCAAACCAACTCCTGCACCAAACCCAGGTCGACACCTGCCTGTTGTGCCAACTGTAGAGGACCACACCCCTCTAATTACAAGGGTTGCCTTTTCCATCCAAAAAACCGTGGATCATTAAGAAGTAACCACGCTCCTCCAAGAAATGACACAATGCACATGCAAGCAGTTTGCCCTCCAGATCATATTACCTCACATTCGACAACACAGGAAGGCACTCGCCCCTCAACCATGTCCAAATCATATGCGGAAGCGGTAAGAACCCAGACTTCTTCATCGCAAGAGCGAACAAGCTCTAATCTCACATCAGCTTTAACCTCGTCACTTGCAACAATGCTGCATGAATTCAGCAAAGCAAGCACCTCACCATCCTCCAGAAAAAGATTCTACTTAGAAACCCAATCCATATTAACAGCTCTCTATAATGTTTAAAAAATTTAAACCAAATTCTCTCATGATAACAGCATGGAATGCCAATGGCTTAACAGACGATACAATCCAGACATATTCTCGATTAGTGAATCCCACCTCAGACCATCAAACAACCCAAAATTAAGAGGTTATATTTTATATAGGATAGACAGACTTAACCCTAGTGGAGGTGGAACAGCTATTTTTATCAAAAATTATTTAAGCCACAACTCACTGACCAATCCCCAAACTCTAAACCTTGAGGTGACGGGTGTGGAAGTGCACACTAGTAACGCTGGCAAACTCAAAATCTACGCAGCGTACAATCCTCCCAGTATTTCACTATTGACAGCAGACTTAGACTCCATCCTCGGCTCCACGGATTCCATAATTATAGCTGGAGACCTTAACTCCGAACATACCGCCTGGTTCAGTTCGTCAATCAACACCAAAGGCCGTACCTTATACAACTACACATTACTCAACTCATCAATAGTAGCTGGACCCACTGAGCCCACCCACTACAGCCCATCAGGAAGTTCTGATGTATTAGACATAGTTATCCTCAGAAACATCAAATATCAATACCAGCTGGAGACAGTAGAAGAGCTTAACTCAGATCATAATCCCATCCTACTCAGGTTAGGACTTCAAGACCAGCTCTCTCCCCATCATTCTTTCATACCATGGAACAGGCTCTCTAAGGGTCTTCCAATCCACATCGGTCCTCCCCCTGTCAATCGTAAAAAAGAAGAAATAGATCATGCTGTAAACAATTTAACTAGGCAAATCAACACAGCAATAGCATCAGTCACTCAAACTACTGTCTTTCACGCTCCTAACTGGATCCCAGAAGAGACAATGGACCTGATTAGAGCCAAAAACAAGGCCAGAAAGCGATATCACAACACCAGAGCCCCGCAGGACAAAGCAACCTTAAACACTTTGAACAAACAGGTTCGAAAAGCCCTCCAGGTCCACAGGAACTCCAAATGGGAAACCAAACTGAAGGAAATCAACTCAGAAGATAACTCCATGTGGAAGTTTGTAAAATCTCTTCGTACCAAAAGACAACCACTTCCCCCTTTAAAGACCAATCTTGGAGTTGCACACACAGATGAAGAAAAGTAGAAACCCTAATTGACAATCTGGAAAATCAATGCAGCCCATCTTATGCAAACTTAAATATCAATCTTATTTACAAAGTTCATCGTAAAGTTAGATATGCACTAAGTCAGCCTAAGGATGATTCAGAAACCATCACCCCCACATCTCCAACAGAAATAATAAATATCATTTCCCATCTGAAGAATAAAAAGGCCCCCGGCCCGGACGGCATTACCAATAGAATAATAAAGCTACTCCCACGGAAAGCCATAATTCATCTAGTTAATATTACCAATTCCATTTTAAGATTCCAATACTTTCCCTCTGATTGGAAAATCGCGGACATTATACCTCTGAAAAAACCTGGTAATAACCCACAACTTCCCCAAAGCTACAGGCCCATCAGTCTTCTTTCCTGTCTTAGAAAAGGTCATCCTATCAAGACTACAATCACCAGTGGACCAACAGAAAATAATCCCAAATGAGCAATTTGGGTTTTGCAAGGCTCACAACACAGTGCAACAAATTCACCGACTAACAGAACATATCACTCATGGCTTTAACTGGCACCTTCATACTGCTGCTGTATTTTTGGATGTTGCCAAGGCCTTTGATAAGGTCTGGCATCAAGGCCTTATCTTCAAACTAATTGAAAACAATATCCCAATTAAACTAATGAAACTCATATATTCATATATCAATGAAAGATACATGCAAGTAAAACTCAACGGAATTGTTTCTTCAAAGCGCAAAATCCTGGCGGGAGTACCTCAAGGTTCTCTTCTGGCCCCAATACTTTTCACAACTTACATGGCAGATATTCCTCTCAACCCAAAAACAACTACTACGGCTCTTTATGCTGACGACACCGCTATTCTAGCTAGATCGCTCAGCCCTCACCTAGCAATCACTAGACTCCAAGGAAGTATCAATGAGCTAGCAAACTGGTTCACCAACTGGAGAATTCAAGTAAACCCCCTCAAAAGCTCAGCCATGATGTTTTCAAGAAGAAAGATCTGCAACAAAGAAGACATCCTGCTCTCTGGTCAAAAGATCCCATGGCATTCAGAGACCAAATATCTTGGGGTACTGATGGATAAGAAACTCCTTTTCAACAAACACATCAATCTCATTTGCTCCAAATCTTCCAAAGTCATAGCTCAGCTCTACCCATTGATCAACCGCAAGAGCAAATTGAACCTACATAATAAATTGCTTCTTTACCGGATGGTAATACGTCCAGTCATTACCTACGCCTCACCAGCATGGAGTCACACTTCAAGATCAAACATTTCAAAATTACAGAGAATCCAAAACAAATGCCTTAGGATGATCCTGGATGCACCGTGGTTCATCAGAAATTCACAAATTCACCGAGAAACCGGCACTCCATACATCTCCCCCCTTCTTCGTGATCTTGCAGAAAAATTCTTCGTGAAGTCAAGTTCACATTCAAACCCACTAATCGTGCAAGCTGTCAATTACAATGAGACTGATTACTACAAACAGAAAAGGCCGAAGGCTGTTCTTCTCTCAACCGATCGTAGCTAACACTACTGCCCTCAGAGGGCGAGCTTAATTGCTCACAAATCTCCCATTACCAAATAACTCTCATTACAGATAAAGGGGAATATGAAAAGCACTTGTGCTTCACCCATCCTGTCAGTAACGTCAATGGTCAATGGTCAAAACTTGGTATTTCTAGCCTGGTTCCCACTGATGAGACCTCACAAAACCCAAAGCAGTATACTGGGATTTCTTCCAACTCTCCCAAATCTCAGGACCAACAACGAAATTCTTTTTAGAAACATTAAAAATAGCTGGGGACAGCCTTTTCATCGGGATCTCGCCTGGCGAATAGCCTACGGGCGGCTCCCGGTGAAACAGGTTAAATCCAGGTATGTACCCAGTCCTTGCAACCCCTTCTGTGATATCTGCCGAGGAGTGGAAACGGTGGAGCATTTTTTTTTTATTTTTGCCCACCAGCCCAACGCATCTGGCAAAGACTGAGCACAGCATTGGGAATCCCGATGCTGTTGTTAAATTGTGAATGAAACTACGTTGTGTAATTTATTTTTTTCATTCACATTTAACATTGATTATTATGTATTAATCATGATTTGTATAAAAATTATTTATTATTCCTTAATTTAGGATTACTATTTAAATATTTATTCTAAACTTAACCTACTATTAATTTGTTAAGCAATAATAGTGCAGAATTTATAATAACTAAAATATATATATGATGTAACGAAAAGTATTATTATAATTAATTCTATACGTAATGAAAAGGCTGATTAAGTAGCTCAAATATTCTGTTTATTCTTATTTGTGAAAATAGAGCGTGACCTTCGGACTGAAAGGAGAGGAAAGATATTATATATATAAAAAAAAGGATTTTGAATTACAGGAGAGAGGAAGTTTTTGCGGAGCGGGAAGGAAGGTAGGATACAAGCAAAAGAAGTGGAAGAAAATTATAAGTTCTCTAGGGCAGAAATTCATGAGAATAGTGTTTAGAAGTGAGCCAGAACATAGTGAATCATATACTTAGTGAATCATATACTGCAAGTGAAGTCAGCTGTGTTGTAAAGGAAAATTAATGCCTTATCCGGATAAATAAAGAACTGGACATTCAATGAAAAATTCTGATTAGTTCCAGTTAGTCTAGGATTACGTCTTAATTCTATGTTGCCCTGAGAAGAATTATATTGAAATTAACTAGTTTCAGAGAAGTAAGCAAGGAAAGATATCAGTGCCTTATTGATGTTTTTTTTTTTTTTTGAGTAGTGAAGCGCAATTAACAGTAGTTCAGTTAAAATAGTTGAAGAATTTTTATTAATGTGTTCCGCTAACGTAAATAAGTTAATTCATAAGTGTGCTCACAATTAATTGATGTATTGAAGATTGTATCTGGTAAGAGTAGTCATACTTGTTTGTTTATTCTAACATTAACATATCTTCGAAGTTTAAAGTCCGAATTAAGATTGCTTGGAATAGAATATTGTCTACCTTGGAATATTAGTGCTTCCTGTGAATTTTAAACATTAAATACAGCTGATAGATACTTGGAGACTGTTTAAATAAGAAGTTTCATTTTACTAACTTGAGTTAAGAAAGCTTGTGATTTTGAAGCTGTGAATTGTATGTGAAAGTTTAGAACATTGAATTGGCATGAGTGACTTAGCAAGATGTATTAAGTTGATTGTATTGTTTCATTTTAAAGCAGAATTCTTGTATTTGTTATATATATCATATATTAAATGTTTTATTTTGTTAATCTAAATATTGTGTTTGCCTGAATTCCTTTTTATTGCACCGTTCATAAATATTCGAATCTTGCAGGAACCCCAAGTGGAATAGTAAATAATTCGGCCTAAATAAATGAGGAGACCGCTAACTTAATTGAAAATTGATCCTACTATTTTATATAGACTAATCTAGAAATAGGGTGGCGCAGTATAATTATAAATTTCCCTGCTTTTGGATCGGTGATCAATTTGCAATTAGTTGTTATATTGATAAGAGTGACTTGAACCAAGATGGCGGATTTAGAACATAACATGAAAATAGAACGTCACGACACTGTCACTAGAAGAGGTCGTACGTCTACAATTCCCTCCACCGGTCAACAAGACCCAAAAGTTCGCTATCTTCTTAATTAACGTCTTAAAGTATCACATCTGGAAGGTACGGAAAAAACCCCAGGTACAGGACGCAAATTTAATGTACGCAAGAATAAGGAAAGGTTTTTTTTTTTTCTATCTACCTAAATTTCTTGCGCAAGAGAGACATTTATAAGGAGACTTTAAATTTGTGAACAAATACTGCAAACCATCGAAAATATGCTTTCTCATACAGGAACGCATCAAGCCCTGTATATATCTTTAGAATCTACAAAACCCCACCTAACTCTCTCTAGGAAAAGTAATAACTATTCTGTCCTTCCTCGCCACAAAGCTTTCGCTGGCACGGATTCTCTTACTCCAAATAAGGGGGGATAGATCTGAGAACCCGGGCTGCGAAGGCTTACAGAGAGGCGGTGCCGCTCCCTGTGAGCGGCATCTCCCGGGCCAGATTCTACCCCATTTTAAGTCCCAGTGGTACAAAGTCTGCAAGTTCTTCAAAACGTTCTTATTCATTTCAACTTACCGGACCTTAAGTTCTTAAAAAAAAAAAAAAAAAATCTAGTCCGGACCTTAAGTTCGAATTTTATGGGTAAATTTATATATCTAGTTTGGAACATAAGTTCTTAGATTTTCAATAACAGCAGTAAATTTCTAATTACCCGGAATACAAATAAAGATATTATACTTAGTAACAAAAATTACGAACAAACATTTAAACTGTAAAATACTGTTCCAAAACAGGGTCAACGGATATCCTCTAGACACCTGATTAAATCATTAAATTGGATAAATTTATATGCGAACCTTAGATAAAATTTTATGGTTAACCTTTTTTTGAATAGATAAATTGAGATTGTGTTACAGACCAATTAGCCTAAAACGGCTAAACAGGTTGACTGAGGCCTCTTTTACCTCCTACTATCCTACTCTATCTTGCATTATCCTCCTCTCTTACTGTCTGCTGATCCTCAGCATGCTTTATTCTTCAAAGGCCAATGATGAGAGACATGAACTCCCATTCTACCTCAATAAAGGTCGAAACCGGTCTGGGTAGTGGCCCCTTGCCTTTAATACAAAACATCATATATCTCCTCCAGGAGATGTGCTTTGCATTAAGGGTAAATATTAAGATTAGTGATCAGAGCTTATTCTCCTTTTACCAAAAGTTGCCTTGGTTTTGCACTACTTTAAGGGTCAGCTAGACTTCCAATACGTGCAGGCGCAAACTTGACTTGTTTGTCTGTTTGCTTACTTCGGAAATGGTGTAAAACCAGGTTTAAAATAGCTTGGTATTTTTAACATATATATTATAAAGAATTGAATGACTGGAACCGAGATTTAAGTAAAAAGGTTTTAATATAAAAACACGACTAGTTTCGGCCTGCAACAGCCTTCATCAGGTGACATTATAAAAGAAAGAAAAAATACTAAACACTGAAGTTTAAAATACTATGAACAACATAGAGAGTCTCTATACATAATTAGCATGAAAACGTTGTAGTTGTATTTAAAGCTGTTCTTTCGTTTGTTGCGTTGTTGGGAGAGTGCGTGCTTGCAGCATCACGTGAACGCTAGTACATGATTAGAGCTGAATAACTATCTGGGAGGTTGTAGCTTAAGTTATTATTTAGATCAACAGGATTGAAGATGATTTCTCTAGATTCCACGATTTTTCTCTCTAGTTCATCATTGCAACGGAAGATGTTAGTAGATTTTTCCCAGCAGACTTTGTGACTTTGGTTTTCATCATTAGAATTAGCCGAGAAAAGGATATGACTTGATAATATAAGATTTAATATAAAAACACGACTAGTGTTTTTATATTAAAACCTTTTTACTTAAATCGTGGTTCTAGACATTCAATTCTTTATAAAAATATGTATGTTAACCGAGTTAATGATCATTCTTTCATCTATAACCTTCATGACGAGGCTTCTATTATTAATAATAAAAGAAACTTCAACAAGACACTGATGAGGATTGGACTAAGCATCAACATGTTGGTCTTCTTGAAACGTTGCAAATTTCACGCTGTCTTTCCTAAATTTATGTGCTTTAAAGAAAACATAACAACTGAACGTGCGAGGAGAATCTATCATAAAGCTAAATTAGACTTACTGTCTGAAAGAATCTCGGATACTAAACGCACTCTCGCTTTTCTTTTTAATAAAAAAAAAAAGAACTATAGCGGAGAAACTGGAAGGATCTCTAGATAATGAAAGTTGCATACCTTTAATACATACTGTGAATCTCAAGCAGCCACAATACAATATAATAACAAAGTAAATCTTATAAGTAAATTTGAAACATTAAAAAGATTACAAAATAATAGGAACTTCTCAAAACCACACATCAATATTAACAAAGTCGTTATCAACAAATCATCTTATATACTTTCAGATGTAGAAAAAAGCATCCCTAGTAAAGGTCTAAACTTTATTCCTTCCCCAAAATTAATACCAAAGGAGACACTACTTACAAAAATAGAAAAAGCTGCTTCTTTTCTCCCTCCACAAGATGCAAAACTTCTACGTATAGAATCAATCTTTATTATCAATAACGAAAAACCACCTGCAGATAACATTACTTCAACAGAACGCAAAGCTATTTAAATTGTACATGTTTTTGGTCACAAAGTGTTACAAAATAAAGACATTGTTACATAGACCTTATATTTATAACGTACTTATGTTCTTACAAATTGCCTACCGCTTTCGCTAGTAACTGACTAGCTTTCTCAAGGCTTGCATAGTACAAAAAAATAGTACTTTCGTAGCGAAACCGGTAGGCAATTTGTAAGAACATAAGTACGTTATAAATATATGGTCTATATAACAATAAGTCTTTATTTTAGAACGTAAAGCTATTAAAAGTTTAAAAAACAACAGAGTTGTAATTATCCTTCCTGCCGATAAAGGCAATGCAACAGTCATCCTCAATTCTGAAGATTACCAGAATAAAATGCTTGAATTACTACATAATGATACCTACTCAATACTCGAGAGATCCAACTCGTGAACTTCAAGATCGTACAAACAACTTATTAACACGTTCGGGGGCCACGCTACTTTGGCATAGTCTGTTCCCATACGCCGAGTAATTTCACTTCTTCAAGGTCAGTACGGTAATCTCGTTGCCGGCGGTAAGCGTCATACGAGTATACTCGTAGTTGGCTTGTGCAGAGCATATACCATCTATGAGAATACACAGTTTTGATGCTAGCTCCATAAGCCAAGCATTTTCACTTCTTCAAGGTCAGTACAGTAATCTCGTTGCCGGCGGTAAGCGTCATACGAGTATACTCGTAGATGGCAGCGAACGTGTTACAAACAACTGAATTATCCCGAAAAGTTCGCTTATCTCTACGCTCTCTCCATTCGTTAATTCCTCGCGTATATGGTGTTCCTAAAATCCATAAAGAGAACACCCCATTACGCCCAATTGTAGAAGGTATCAATTCTCCGACGTACAACCTTTTAAAATATCTTGCCAAATACCTAAAACGTTTTTCACGCAAGTCACCATCCTTTATCAAGAACACTACAGAATTTGTTACATACATCAAGGATATTACAGTTAATGAAGATGACATCATGGCTAGGTTGGACATAACTTCTTTGTTCACTAATGTCCCAACAGATGAAGTCTTGACATTACTCAAGGACAAGTTATCCATAAAATGTTAGCCTTGCTTACACATTGCATCAGGTCCGGTTACTTCAAATTTCAAGATAATATATACAAACAAAATCATGGACTGGCTATGGGTAATCCTTTATGACCTCTATTATCTCTTCCTTTATTTTAACACCTAAAGTTTGGAAACGCTATGTAGATGATGTCTTCATTATTTGGCGCCATGGACATGAATCCCTTATGGTTTTCCTCGAACATCTCAATAGCCGACATCAAAGTATTAAGTTTACTGCAGAGCTTGAAACGGATAATACCTTGCCTTTTCTTGATGTCAAACTGACTCGCTCTTCTGGTAAACTCAAAATAACGATATATAGAAAGCCCACACATACCAACAGATATCTGCATAGTCAGTCCCATCATTTCCCTCCTCATAAGCTTGGAATAATTTCCACCATAATAGAGCCCGTTATCTTCTAGATGACCCAAATGAACTTCTTACAGAAATAAACCATCTGAAAACTTCTTTCGAAGTTAATGGATATTCCAAGAGAATCATTGAAAAATTCCTTCTTAATCCTCCTAGACATTACTCAGAAGAAACAAATAGATTCAAAAGCTCTATATTTATTCCTTACATAAGTACAGTTTCACATAAATTAGCAAAAGTTCTAAGAAAATAAAATATCAGAACATTGTTCACTTCACTTCCAAAGATCCGTTTCTTAATAAGCCACCCAAAACCTTGTCATCATCAACTCAAATACCCTAGTGTATATAAAATATTGTGTGATTGTGATATTCCTTATTTTGGGCACACAGACAAATCTGTCGAATTGCGTATGGAAGAACATATGCGGGACATTACTTACAAGAGACAGCGAGCCAGTGCATTATCAAGTCATATCCTTTTCTCAGCTAATCCGAATGATGAAAACCAAAGTCACAAAGTCTGCTAGAAAAATCTACTAACATCTTCCGTTGCAATGATGAACAAGAGAGAAAAATCGTGGAATCTAGAGAAATCATCTTCAATCCTGTTGATCTAAATAATAACTTGAGCTACAGCCGGCAAAGGTTCATCGATTGGTAGAGCCTCTGCTACTAATGGCTCAGTTAAGTAAGTTTGAGACGGTTAGTAGTTGGAAGGGGCACAATCGTTCGATGCTGTTGGCACACTCTCCCTCGATGAGTCTTTGGACTCCCTGGAGGTGTCAAATAATAATAATAATAATAATAATAATAATAATAATAACCTCCCAGGTAGTCATTCAGTCATTAATCATGTACTGGCGTTCACGTGATGCTGCAAGCACGCACTCTCCCAACAATGCAACAAACGAAAGAACAGCTTTAAATACAACTACAACGTTTTCATGCTAATTATGTATAGAGACTCTCTACGTTGTCCATAGTCATTTAACCTTCAGTGTTTAGTGTTTTTTCTTTTTTCTTTCTTTTATAATGTCACCTGATGAAGGCTGTTACAAGCCGAAACTAGTCGTGTTTTTATATTAAAACCTTTTTACTTAAATCTCGGTTCTAGTCATTCAATTCGTTATAAAAAATATGTATGTTAACCGAGTTAATGATCATTCTGTCATATATATATATATATATATATATATATATATATAATAATAATAATAATAACCTCCCAGATAGTCATTCAGCTGTAATCATGTACTGGCGTTCACGTGATGCTGCAAGCACGCATCCCAACAATGCAACAAACGATGTCTTACACCCACCCACCCACCCACACACACACACACATATATATATATATATATATATATATATATATATATATATATATATATATATATATATATATATATATATATATATATATATATATATATATATATATATATATATTAGGATAACCAAGCAATTTTATATGCTTGGTTATTTTAGCTCCTAATCCCAAGTATGCAAACAATTAAGTTTGCGCCTGAAACAAAGTTCAAGTCTAAAGATGGTACAACACCAGGGCAACTCATTGTAAAGGTGGCTAAAGCTTTGATCACTATTCTTAGTATTTTCCCATAATGTAAAGCACATCTCACTAGAAGATGTATACTGCAATGCATTATGGGTGGGGTCACTACCCAGACCGGTTTCGACCTTTTTTGAGGTCTCCTCAGTGAGTAGCTAGACCCTAAATACCAAGGTTTTAGTAATACAAAGCCTTATCAACTTTACCTATATAAGTTGCAACAAGGTGTATTAAGTTTTAATAAAAATCTCTGGAGGAGATATTGATGGGAATAAATTTTTAACTTGGGTATATTGTATATTAGGATAACCAAGCAATTTTATATGCTTGGTTATTTTAGCTCCTAATCCCAAGTATGCAAACAATTAAGTTTGCGCCTGAAACAAAGTTCAAGTCTAAAGATGGTACAACACCAGGGCAACTCATTGTAAAGGTGGCTAAAGCTTTGATCACTATTCTTAGTATTTTCCCATAATGTAAAGCACATCTCACTAGAAGATGTATACTGCAATGCATTATGGGTGGGGTCACTACCCAGACCGGTTTCGACCTTTTTTGAGGTCTCCTCAGTGAGTAGCTAGACCCTAAATACCAAGGTTTTAGTAATACAAAGCCTTATCAACTTTACCTATATAAGTTGCAACAAGGTGTATTAAGTTTTAATAAAAATCTCTGGAGGAGATATTGAAAAATATTAAAAAAAAAAATTTATTCCCATCAATATCTCCTCCAGAGATTTTTATTAAAACTTAATACACCTTGTTGCAACTTATATAGGTAAAGTTGATAAGGCTTTGTATTACTAAAACCTTGGTATTTAGGGTCTAGCTACTCACTGAGGAGACCTCAAAAAAGGTCGAAACCGGTCTGGGTAGTGACCCCACCCATAATGCATTGCAGTATACATCTTCTAGTGAGATGTGCTTTACATTATGGGAAAATACTAAGAATAGTGATCAAAGCTTTAGCCACCTTTACAATGAGTTGCCCTGGTGTTGTACCATCTTTAGACTTGAACCTTGTTTCAGGCGCAAACTTAATTGTTTGCATACTTGGGATTAGGAGCTAAAATGACCAAGCATATAAAATTGCTTGGTTATCCTAATATACAATATACCCAAGTTAAAAATTTATTCCCATATATATATATATATATATATATATATATATATATACGGTTTATATTTAATGACATTATTTTATAGGGAGAACAGTTAATCGTAACAGTTTGTGATATTATATTCCATATAGTCATTCATATAAAAAAATAAATAAATCTGTTATTATTTTTTCTCTAAAGGGAACAGGTGAGAAAAGCCGTACTTACACTTTTCACGAGACAGGAGGGGTCCGAAACGCTAGAGTGCTCCGGGGCTCCCATCTCATTGTTTGGAGCCCTTAAATTGGTCTTAATTTTTCGCGTCTCCCAGCTATAGCCTCGTGCATCTGCGCATAATTACGGCCTCGCAGGCGGTTTTATTCAAATTTCTTTAGGATCGATAGCTACTCTAGCCATTGCTGATAGCTGAATCAAAAATGGCAATGATATCAGCAGCATCAGGGGAAGATAATACACCCGCTGTCATTTTGTGTTCACTAAGTCTAATACAGTCCATTATTATCTGAAACAGTGGGAGTTATATTATTAGTTTCCTTCAGCTGCTAGGTGGAAAATTCAAGTTAGTGGGAAGAAAAACTCATGTTTGCCAGTGCAAAAAGATCCACTAAAAACAACAGAGTGTTATTTGAAAAAAAAAAAAAAAAGAAACGATATGGAAGAGCTACTGGTCTGCATTGGGTTTGCAAACAAACCCCTCAGGATAGGCTGCACGGTTGTGGACTGACCGTGACTGAAGATGAGTGAGATTATCTTACTCATTTTCAATTGAAAAACCCTGATAGGAGTTCTTCCTATGTAGAGGGGGGATTTCGAAACTAGGTCTTCACAGTGAAAGAGCATTGTCGAAACCGAAGCCATGGATGCTCAATAACATAGTCAAGACATATGCTGTATATATATTTTTCAACTTTCATCAAACCACCAGACTTAATGAGTCCTATCTGGACAGAATGCATCAAATCTCTACAGTGAATTACAATGAATACGAATGATGTTACACATGCTAGGTTTATCATAGTATTTGAGACTTATACTCTGGTACATAAATGAAATTAATCAGTGCTTGATATCATGAAATAGATTAGCTTTCAGAGCATTATAAATTCTATTTATAATGCTCTGAAAGTTATATAGCTCTATGAAGTTAATAGCTATTCACACTGTATATTCTTCAATAAAATTTCCTCAAAAATTAACTGCATAAAACTAGACAGATCACACCTTTTATGCATTTTAATAATAAAAAAAATAAACAATAGTCAGCACTAATGTCTTTAACAATCGTAATTGCCTTGACGTGTATATACGTCCATAATTACATGGATGGGAAGTGCCCATTAAAGTTATTATAAGTTTTCGATATTATAGAAATAATATGGATACCAAGGGTGAAAAAAAATCAGCGCCTTTTTACTCCCGTATAGGGAGTACGCGAGGCCGTTTTAGCCCTATCCAACTTTTAAAAAACTGAGTGGGAAGTTCAATCTCCACTGGAACCCAACCAGAGAGATAGCTAGTCCAAGGCTATCACTAATTAAGTGGCACACAGTGAAGAGACGGCTCAGCAAGCACCACCATCTCGTCGTCACTAACCCTATTACAATATATTTATCAGAAATAGTGTGGATTCTACGGTCGATTTTCTTGAGTTTACGGCCGAAAAATCCGAGTTTTCTGGAGAAAAAATTCGCTTGTCCGTGCCAGAGATCGACTCACTCGGAAACTGGTCGAAAAAAGTCTTAGTCACAGACTAGATTTGTCCAAGTCTTCCTTTGTGTGGCCAAGTGCTGTGGTGTGCAAACGCCACATCCACTGAGCTGCACAAGCTCCTGGATATGAAGCTTATATATTATAAATATTTAATCCATGTGGCCGTTTGAGTGGAAGAAAATAAAATTAAATACAGTAAGCTTCACTACAGGGTAATGAGAATAAGCATCTACTGTCACTTTCTGCATTAACTAGATCTTTAAAATGTTCATATCAATTTATGTTGCAACACACAAATGTTAATATTTCTAACTTAACATTATTATTTTATTTTTTTAAAAAAAATCAAAAACAAGACTATTTCTCTTAAAAATGATATCAGAATTCATATGTACAATAGAATGAAAGAAAATAAAATAAATCTGCAAAGGCCTTTTATTCTGTAAGGGAATTACACTAGGTCACTCAGCCCTAAATGTTTGAATACTTTGGGGAATTGAACTTTACCTTTAGCGAATCACTGACATCTGGTCCAAAGCTGTCAATGATTTTGATAGGCATTTGGACAGAAAGAGTACGGGAAACAATTGCCGCCATGTCGTGTTAGCTTATACATTATTGTCTGAAGTATTATGAATTTAATAGTTTTCTTGAACCAAGGATATAATAAACGCAACTTTCCAAAGAAAACACCCCATTTTCCACTTCTGTAGATTGAATAAGTTGGAATACTCTCGAACGCTTGGAAAATATTCCACTTGTCGGCGACTAGAAGACATGGTACATTGCCTTGCTGAAAGAGACAATGGTCATTTCGGTAGAAACGCCATATAGCAGGAAGCATTGATTGTTTGGAAGTTCTGATAGCCCTCAGGGATAAATGTTCGTGGCACCACAAACAGAGGTCCGAGGCCAAAACAGGACTTATCATCACGCCCCCCCCCACCATATGAATTTCATAGTTTGAGTTACGCCCTCTGGCAAGATACGCTCACATCTACCACACCTACAGTGTCCATCTGTAGGTGTGGCAAAGGGTATAGCTTGTCTCATCGTTTCATAACACACCTCTTCAACAAGCCTCCCACTGTGCATGCTCTTTTTTTTTCTGCTTGACAATCCATGGAACTAATGTGCTATAAATACCTATGGCTAAAAAATACCTTTTTAAATACCTATTTTCTTGAATTTATGTGCCGTATATATCTTAACAACGGTCCAGAACCCAAGTCTCTTATTTTTATAATTTAGCCATTTATACAGGGTGACCAGAGCCTGTGTAGCTCATTAGAAGTGGCTATGGTATTTATATACCAGAACAATTTCGCACACAGTTTCAAAATATGCTGAGGACTATCGAAAATAACAGAAGTGAAAAAGTTGCATATTTTGTGGTACAGCAGAAGACAATGAGTTACTTCTAGGTAAAATAAATTACAAGGATGATATTACGGCACATCATTTTTGTTTATTTTTTGCAAGTGGCCTTCCCCCAAAGCGGGAATGAAGATAAAGATGGCATTTTTGGATTTCTTTCTGCAGATATTGTGAAAGAAGTCCGTCGTGGAAAGAGACTGACATGCTTTTTTTTTGTAAAAAGACGTGGTGCTACAGTGGGTTGCTCAGATAAAAGATGCAGAAGGAGTTTCCATCTTCTTTGTGGTAGGAAGCATAACACCCTTCATCAGTTTTTTAAGGGTTTTCGTTCTTATTGCGAAAATCATAGCCCTAAACAGGAAATACCGAAAAAAGAAAGGGAAAAAAAGTCACAATGTTCTATTTGTCTTTCTCCGGTAAATAAAGAACAAAATCATCAAGGCACTTTTGGCACCTTGCTGTGAAAATGGTTGGTTCCACTATATCTGTTTACAGATTTCGCACACAGTTTCAAAATATGCTCAGAACTATCGAAAATAACAGAAGTGAAAAAAGTTGCAGAAGACAATGAGTTACTTCTGGGTAAAATATATTGCAAGGATGATATTATGGCACATCATTTTTGTTTAGTCAGTTCTTATTTTTATTATTATTTAATGTTTGAATAGGTTAAAAAGTAAATAGAGATTTCTGTTCCATTGATTTGTCAGTAATAGTTTTAATGGTAATTAATTCATTTATATCCACACCTATAATGTATTGAATAAGAGTTTGAATTTCTTAGTCATATGAACATCCAATCCGACTCCTTACGCTCAGCTGTGGAGCATGTCGCATACCGGATGCAATTTGTTGTACACAAGAAAGGTCAGCACATTGAAAATCGTGTATGTGGTCCAGGGGACCCTGATTCTGATGACTAAAACATTATTTCCTGTGAGTTCAATCGCTACATTAATTTCTGTATCTCTTGCAAGTTGTTGTTTTAATTTAATTATTATTATTATTATCATTGTAACGCGCCACGATTGAGTGACGCGGCTGTCGCTTACAACGTCGAAATGTTATTATTCCATTTTATCTGCCTTTGATGTAATTATTCGCTTGTTTTCTGGTCCGCCAGCGCTAAAATTTCTCCTATCGGCGACTTTTGGTACTAACTCTTTTTTTTTCGCCGAAATCATCTCCACATGCCTTCAAAAGTCTCGATATAAAATTTGGTCAGCTTTCATTTATTGGTTTTAGCTACAGATGCCTCCAAAAGAGGGAAAGTTATTTTATGGCCTCTCTGTACTTCTCACAGTTTTTTTTTTTTTTTTTGTGAACAGTTCAGTAACTTGGTCAGGCATTCCTTGCATGCCATCATGAAGCAAAAGAGTCTTTGACTCATCCTCTATAGTTAATTCTTTGCTAATTTTTTCATTTGTTTTGAATTTCTTATCTGTGGAAGGGGAATGAGACTAGTAATCCTTTCCATTCTTTACTATACGGTTCAAGATAATTTTTTGTGTATTACTGCTTTAAATGAACAGAATATCTGGGGTAGTCGAACACATGACCTAGTAAAATGATTTACTTCACATGTTCACGAGAAGAGAGACAAAGTGGCTCGTATTATATCTCGAGATATGACACCAGAATTTGTCGAGTGCTTTCTGTTTGCGAATTCAGACTATAATAATAGCGTAGTACTAGAATGAAAAAACCCTATATAATGAAACACATCTTTCCCCTCACCACACTGTACAGATGCAAGCAAAACTAAGTATTTATTGTAGCACTGAAAACAAAACACAGATATGACCTTTGTGTATTGCATTTATTGAAAAATCCAGTAAGTAAGTAAGTAAGTAAAGCATTTTAGAAAATAGTTCATAAATCTCACACTATTTTCAAACAGCAAACATATAGCATTAGGAATAGGGAGAACAAGATGGCGGCATTTGGCAGCCACCTTTCTTCACTGGATGCCATGTATAATTATTGATAGTCTTGGGCCAGCTATCTCTGATTGGTTACTGATGGAGATTGAACTACCCCTCAGTCTCTGAAGGTTAGATATGGCTGTTTGCCTACCACATTGCTAAAATACAATAATATTATAATATGCTAAGCAACCGCCTGTTCTAAGCGTGTATGGACGAGAACAAAAGTAAACAAAGAACACTGGATAATGGACTACCACAAGGGTCAGTTCTGGCTTCCCCTCCTTTTTAACTTATACATCGCACATTTGCCTAATACAGCCTCCAAGAAGTTTTGCTATGCTGATGACATTGCTCTAGCCACCAGACACACCAATTTTACTACAATGGACCTTGCAGTCCTAGATGAATACTTCAGCAAATGGAGATTATGCCCAAATCCTAGCAAAACACAAGTTTCATGCTTCCACTTGAACAATAACCAGGCTAACAAAGAACTCATGGTCTACTTCAACCACAATCTGCTACACTACAACAGATTCCCGAAATATCTGGGCGTTACTCTAGATAGAACACTATCTTTTAAACCACATCTCATTAACACAGCATCCAAGCTAAAAACAAAAACACAATATACTGCAAAAACTATGTGGAACAACTTGGGACGCCTCAGCAACTATGCTTCGCTGCACTGCTCTTGGCCTCGTTTATTCTACAGCTAATACTGCTCACCCGTATGGCTGAACAGCGCCCATGTATATTTCGTTTATGTCCAGCTTAACACCACTCTGCGCCTTATTTCTGGAACTGTAAAATCAACACCAATCTACTGGCTCTCAGTGCTAAGCAACATCCCACCTCTACACATCCGCAGATCCAACTTTCTTCTACATGAATACAGCATAATCATGGAAATCCAAAATCTTCCAATCCATGAAGACATCCCACCCCTAGAAATAAACAGGCTAAAGTCAAGGCACCCGCCAATCTTAACAGCAAAAAATCTTGCAGAGACTAGTTTCAATATGAAGGAGAAGTAGAAAGAGTCCTGGTGTAACACTTCAACAGGGATCTTCCATGAATTAGTGGACCCAACACAGATTCCTTCGGGTTTTGACCTACCGAATCCGCACCAACCATGGCAGATGTACAGACCACCTTTACAAATGGGGCATGATTGCCTCACCCAGGTGCGACTGTGGACCACCTCACCAGAAAAATAATCATATTACAGCAGAATGTGTCCTACGTGCATACAGTGGAAACCTCTCTGACTTCATCCATGCTACACCAAGTGCAGTCGACTGGATAATCAACCTAGACATTCAGTTGCAGCCTATTCTTGATTTTTGAGTGTCTCTTTTATGACTGTATTGTCTTATTATTGTACATGTGACTATTACTATGTCCATATATATTAAGGATTACTGTAATGTAACTTTTCATGTGTGAGCCATACGCTAAATAAATAAATAAATCTGGGACATAATAAAATGTTTAAACGTGAAAAAAAAAATTATTTCATGGCACATAGAAGAACCCCTGAACACACCGCCTTCTATACTTAATCCTTCAATTTCATGCTGGATGAAAAACCGGAGAATCCATGAAAATAAAGCCTGCTACTTCCATATCAAATCGGCTAACTGACTATCAATTGAAAAATCCTGCATTCCTCTCTTCACGACGACAATACTCAGGTCTACTCCAATCAAAAATCGCAATGTCCCGTTGTTTTCATAATTGAGCTACGGAGACGCATAAGTACACTGCTTGGAAAGAAGTTAGCAGACAGTATACTGTGAGGAAGAAATTGCAATTGCCCACACCTTAACAAGATGTTGAACCACCTTTTGCTGCGATGACTGCTACAATCCTATGGGAATACTTTCCACAAATGTACGATAGCCATCAACGGGAATTTTTCACCATTCTTCATCTAGTTATGTAATCAGATCGTGGACTGTTGTGGGGCGTACGTCTCCTGACCTCACCAGACGCTCAGGTTCATCCCCAGAGCATGGACTCTTGCTAAAAGAGACAACGGTCAGTTCTTCATCAACGCCACAAAGTAGGAAGAATTAATTATACAGAATATTCACATACCTCATGGAGTTCAATGTACTTGGCATCATAAACAGGATTCCCAGGCCACACCAGGAAAAACAGGTTCATACCATCATATGGCAACCCTGAATTTCATAGTTGGCGTTATGCACTGTGGTAAGAGACATTCTCTGGACATCTGGTTGAAGCCCAACCGTCCAAATGCTTAGTAGAAGGTTCAGCGTGATTCGTCACTCGATAACACAGGTTTCCAATCTTCGCAATGTACACACTCTTTTAACCACTGAAGACGAAGATGCATGTTAGTTCGGGTAATGTGGGGCTTGCATATTGCAGGTCTACCAGGAAAACTCATGTTGTGAGCCTCTGTTCTGAAGGTTTTTGTGCAAATTCATGTTCCAATTTATTCCACGAACTTCGCATTCAATGTGTAAAGCGACATATGTCAGTTTTTACATATTACCTGTCGTCGTAGCACCCTATGGTCACAATCAGTGGATGTGCTGGGTCGTTTACTGCAGATAGTACACGCAGTTAATTTCCTACACTTCCGTCTCAATACAGTGTCACTGATTGTTGACTTGGGATGGCCGAATTTGTCAAAAATTTGCCGAACATAGAGGCCTGCAACATAGCATCCTATCACAAAGCTTCTTTCAAACTCCGTCAGTTACCTTTTTCCAGCCATTTCACCCGGCTTCAGTTGCACTGACTTAAGAACATCATATTCCATTAAAGTATACCGGTACAAACACGTGATTAATTACATTGCACAATGACTTGGCTCATGGGAGTGTTCGTTGACTGCTTTCCAAACAGTGTACATCCAGGGGAACGCCAAGGGTATTTGCCGCCCGGGTGCAAACTTTTATCAGCTGCCCCTAATACTGCATTGTATAATCCAAATTAGATATTAGCTACATAAAATCCCACCATATCAATGTTGCTGCCGGGTGCCGTGCACCCCTTGCACCCACGGGTTGGCGCACCCTGTGTACATCTACTGAAGTATCTCTCATACCTGACAGCAATCATATCTTGTCCATGCGTGGCTTCTCTAGTACCCTCTACACACACACACACACACACACACACACACACACACACACACACACACACACACACACACACACACACACACACACACACACACACACACACACACACACACACACACACAGTGGCACAAGCTCGAACGCGAACGGACGTACCTGAAATCGCTCCTCCTGCTTTTACCTTGAATTAGTGCGGTATCGAACAGAAAAATAGCTCGTACAGTGCTCTATCTAACAGTAAGTAATTTATTCTATAGTTTCATACTTCTAAGCGCGTATGAGTAAAATTTTATTCTATCTTTATGAACTGAATGCTGCTGGTCCGTCAGACTATCTATTGTTAAGCTACCTCAAGGATAACTTCCCGGTAAATAGGATTAGCTTCTACAGCAAGGGCTAACTCACCCCCCCCCCTCTCCTAAAACTGCTGCCACTGAAGCCTATTCAATGGAATCGTCACTTCTAGGAACAAGCAGGAAAACTGTAAGTACACTATCTTAAACTTTGTATCTTAGAAAGCATAGCAGTTCAATAGGCTATAACACACAACTTTAAATAACATCAAGATGGCGGCACGGGACGAATTAGAGTTCGAAAAAGCCCTAGATTTGCTGCGTAATATTGCCAAATTGAGCGGTAATTTAAGAAACGATTTTAAAAAGGACATAATAACCGCACTTAGCCAACTAATAATAAAATGAAAAACGAAACTAAAGTAGCAGTAGAACTACAGGCAACTACAAGTAACCAGGAACAAGTTAACTAGGCTCAGCCTACTCAGCTATACTCGTAAGTCGTTAAAAACAATGAAAAAAAAACATGGACGAATTTGAAAACAATCCATGCTATAAACTATTAGTGAAACGAATAGCTCAACTGAACAGCGAGGAAACTAAAAATATCATCAAAGAAAAAATAGACCCAAGGAAAATCAAAATCGGAATAACAAAAATGAAAAGTTTTAATAACGGAGGAGTCTTAATTGAATCCAAAGAAAAGACTGACATAGAATTGCTACTTAAAGAAATCACGAAGGAATGCAAAGGCATGTTAGTAGCAAATCCCAGCAAGAAATAGTATTATTAATATTATTATTATGTGACACCTCCAGGGAGTCCAAAGACTCATCGAGGGAGAGTGTGCCAACAGCATCGAATGATTGATTCCTTTCAACCTAACCGTGCTCAAACTTGCTTAACGTTTTGCGAGCCATTGGTAGCAGAGGCTCTACCAATCAACCAACCTCTTCCAAGACTAATTATATATAATATTCCCAGTGAAATCGATATGAACAACGCAATCGACTCAATCGGCGTGCAGAATGAAGAACTCTTCAGATCCGATACAAAGCTGACACAGAAATTGATCATGATAAATAAAAAAACGAACAAGAGAAACTTAATTATTGAAATCGATCCAACGGTGAGGACCAAACTGCTAAAAACTGGTGTCAAAATGATGTGGAGAATTTGCCATTGTGCAGACTATGCAAACGTTCTGAGGTGCTTTACTGTAATAAATTCCACCATCACACACGAGACTGCAGAGGAAAATCCACCTGTCCATTCTGCTCTAAAGAACATAAGTTCAGCGAGTGCCCACGAAATAAGTCCGAGATGAACTACATAAATTGCCAAAATCATAAAAAGCATGCCAAAACCAAAACAACGGCAAACACATGACACTAAGCAAAGACTACTCGACGTACAACTACTACAGACAGCTCAAAATTCAAAACACAGATTATGGAAAGCAATAATAAAGTTAGCAGAAACAGCACTACTTCCCTGGCATGCCTTTAAATAAATCTTCTACGCTCTATAAAGGCTGTAAATAACTTAACAGAACTCATAATTAGAAAAAAATATAGAACTTGCTTTAATACAAGAAACCTACAATATCAGCAACAAAATATGCGCTTTTCCAAGTAATTATAAAATATTTTCAAAGGGATCAGAAAGAAAGTGTGCTGCAAACCTAGCGAGCAACCCTGAAGTCGAGGCAATATTAATTTCCCAGCACAGCAACGAGGACTCAGTACATATCGAAATTACATACAGAAGGATTTTATCATCATCCACGGCCTAATTCTAGGAATAGATAGCAACTCCCATTCGGCATTAGGGTTTAACGAAAACACAAACAGTAGAGATAAAAATTTGGAAGAGTTCATAGCATAAAATTCCCTACGCATACTAAACGATGATTATAACAGTCCATCATTTGAAAATACCAGAAGAAGCAGCTTCATTGATCTGACGATAGCAAACAACGATATTTTACCCCGGGTGTCTGAATGGAAATGCAAAGAGGAAAGCTGTTCTGACCATCGCATATTAAGTTTAATTATCAGTAACAAAAATTTAAACGGAATACACAACACAGACCATCACATTAACATCAAGTACTTCACCAATAAAACCAACTTAGAGAAATTTATAAAAGCATTAAAATGAGAATTTTCACGCCTAATCTCAGAAGATCACTATAATGCGAACATCGAACAGCAAACAACAACCAAGCTTAGACAAAAACCTAGCCATCTGAGCATCAGTACAAACCGATACAGACTTCCTTACTGCTACGCTTTCATCAAGTATGATAAAATCCAGCAACCAAGCACTCAGATCAACCAATAAGCTAAACATCGATGGAAGAAAATCAATACCTTGGTGGAACGACGAACTAACCATCCTAAGAAAATGTGTTAACGCACTCCGACGACTGTACCAAAACATACAATAACCAAGATTTGAGACAGAGTAGAAGACAGAACTACTATAAAGCCAAATACAGCTATCAGTCCAAAATTACAAATGCAAAAACAGAATCATGGAAAAAATTCTGCACAGTTTCAACCGTATCCAATCCTTGGAATTGCATATATAAATTAGAAGCAAGCAAGAATAAGACAATACCTATATTATCAACTATCAAGAAAACAGACGGCATCTACACTAAAAACTTAGCAGAAACCGCAGCTATTATGATAAAGAAGTTCATTCCCGATGACGATGAATCAACAGATGAAGAATCCATAACACTTACAGACAAAGAATGAAAACAGACATAGACACTCCCGACGACGACTTATTTACATCTAATGAAATCGAGCTACTATTAAGATCAATGGATCCAAAAAAAAAAAAAAAAAAAAACTCTGGAGAAGACGGAATAACCAGCAATATATTCCTAAGAGCGTTTCTCGAATTTACCGAATTCATAACAACAGTTTACAACGTATGCTTAAAAAGAGGTCGATTTCCTTCAATATGGAAGCGTTCAAAAATTATACCCATAATCAAACCAGGAAAAGAAACACCCGACTAAATTAGCAAATACAGACCAATCAGTCTCATAAACGTTGTTGGTAAGGTACTAGAAAAACTCCTAATAACCGAATAATGCACTATGTGTATTCAAGAAACCTATTAAGCAGCAATCAATACGTATTTAGACCTCAGTCCAGCACAGTAGACGCAATTGTGGAGGTTAAAGAGTTCACAGAAGACAATCCACAGCAAAACAAATACGTACTACTGATCTCACTCGATGTGCAAGGAGCCTTCGATGCTACGTAGTGGCCAGCCATAATCAATCAGTTAATAGATTTTAAATGTCCAAAAAACTTACTCTACCTTACAAAAAATTATTTTACAGACAGAAGAGCAACCATGACATTAAAAAAACCACAACTGCAGCGAAAGAAGGCAAACGAGGCTGCCCGCAAGGTTCCAGCTATGTGCCAGGTTTCTGGAACATCCAGTATGACTCGCTTTTAAGACTTCCTTTCACTACTGAAACAAAAGTCACAGCCTTCGCCGATGATGCGATGATAATGATTCGGGGACGCCACGGCTTACAGTTAGAAGTAACGGCCAACGAAGATCTCTTTAAAATTGCAAAGTGGGCACGCGAAAAAAACGTTACCTTCAATAGCACCATGTCTAAAGTGCTCCACATCTCAATCAAAAAATCAAACCAACCTGTAACGGTCTTCCTAAACGGAGAAGTTCTCGAGGTAGCCAGTGAGTTAAAACACCTAGGAGTGATAATAGATAAAAAATGTACCTTCAATAAGCACATCTCATATGTTGCCGAAAAAAGCTTACAAGTAGTAAACCTCCTAGCTAAGTCGGCAAGGATTAAGTGGGGGATCAGGCCAACGAGCTGAAAACAATATATACCGGTGCTATACTACCACTGATATCTTATGCTGCACCTGCCTGGAAACATACGCTAAAATCAAAGATAAACCGACAAAAACTAAATAGAGTTGAATGCCTTATAGCCATACATATAATTAAAGGATACAGGACAACATCTTTCGAAACAGCTTGCGTTATTGCAGCTCTAACACCGATTTGCCTGAAAATAGAAGAATTATCTTTTGTATATGACGTCTTTTCCGGAAGATATAATGAAAGTTACAACATCGATCCAAATTACTACGAACGCCCGCTTCACTAGTAGGTGGCCTCACCCAGCAAAGCGAGCATATATTAAGGAGAAGGAAAGCTCCGAAAGCGAGGATTTTCAAATATACACTGACGGAAGCAAAACCGAAGGGAACGTCGGTTGTTCTTTCATTGCATACAGCAGACAGTCCATTACACAAGAACGCTGCTCTAGGCTGCATCCACTCTGTTCCAACAAAGCAGAACAACTTCTATAGTTCAGTCACTTACATATCTCCGGGAATTAGAACTCAACACCTCTCATCAAAAGACAGCAACTATTTACAGTTATAGTAAAAGCACTATAGATGACATTAAAAACCAAAACAACCATATAGCATTAATAGAACAGGCAGGAAATCTAGATCAGAATCTCACTCTTGCAGGATGGGAAATCAAGTTCTGCTGGATGAAAGCGCATACTGCGGTAGCAGGAAACGAGAGAGTGGATCAGATGATTAAAGAAGCAGCTAGAAACGAACGGCTAGAAAGAAGTTACCAAAGTACTCAAAATCTGCTATAAAAATCCTTGCAGAAGAGAAAAGCCTAGACTTGTGGAAAGAAGAATGGAAGACATCAAAAAACGGATCAACAACAAAAGAATTCTTGCCAAGCATCAGAAGCAGACTCCAGCTGAAAACACACGCCATTTCTACAACTTTAACCACGCTACTAACGGGACATGGAAAACTAAGACACTACCTACAGAGATTCCATATCCTGGAATTGCCATCATGCACTTGTAGTCCACACCTTCAACAGACTGTTGACCACATACTCTACAACTGTCAGCTATTGGACTCCATCCAGATGCCCCTAATACAACATGTCATCACTTCCGGAGACAAGTGGCCAGTATCAAAACAGAGACTTGTCGAAAAGTATTACTCAGAATTAATTATATTTGCCAATAAGATCAACTTCCAGTGCTTATAATCTAACATAAATGACTGATATTGTGTGAATTATATGGTGTTAATATATGGATATATAAAAATATAAATGTAAATATGAATATCGATACAAAAATATAAATATAAATGTAAATCAGTACTTGTAAGCTACATGTAACATAAGCATTGTATGTATGCAATGGAGCATGTAGGAATAAATTACCTCCTTGTTGGGTGACTATTGGGAGGAAAATGGGAGTAATACACACACACAAACACAGACTCTCTCTCTCTCTCTCTCTTTCTCTTCTCTCCAAGCATGATATCTCCGAATAAATGGCAATAGGAAGAAGAAGATTGCTGGTATAGAAGCGCATAGAAACTTCATTTTCAAATATCATCTGGTTTGGAATATTGCACAAATCTTGTTGCCTAGCCACATATGAAAGCATGAGCTCACAGGAAAGAAAATTCTGGGTTTGGCTTCTTTGAAGACCAAACGCAGGGACTGCTAGGATGGCCTTCACTTGTCCAGGAGGTGTAGACCCTTCACTCATCAATGAAATTCATCATCTGCATAGGAAATTCAGTTTCTACAATTAGAGAAGGTATGTTGGTCTGTTCCAACATGCCTTCTCTAAATTTGTGAAAACACATTATCTCACTTGTAACCAGGGGTTGTATTTAATGTGACAGTCTATTTGTTGGACTTAAAAGTCCCAGCCGAGGTTAACATTTCTCCTTTTCTTCCCAACCACTTCATTCCTGATTTTGTTCTTTAGTTTCATACTTAAGATAGTGGTCTTTGGCTATCTGGAATGTTTCTATGATGATTCTTCAGGTTTTCTGCGATTTGAAGCTGTACTAGTCTTGAATAAGCAGAGCATGTCTCACGCCAGGCAGTGATATTATTTTCTACCTAAAAATAGTCAACAACCTCCATGCATGAGGGCCATCTTCGAATCCGCAGCCTATTGGTTAGAGAACAGACATGCTAGTCAGTTACCCAACTAGGCTAGCATTATGCTAATATGATTTGTTATGTTCACCAATTAGAAAAGAACAGAAAATTATTTTGATTACTGTATATTATTTCAAAAATAAACATTTTGTTTTTAACACCGCACCTGCAAATCTTTAAAAGTATTTTTTTAAAAATCGTTGAATCCAAATATTCATGGTTTCCAGTTATTAATTTCAAACTATGGCTGCAGGGTATGGTTGTCGTTATAAGCTCATCTGCTAATGTCGTTTATTCCCTTATAGGGAGTGGACGAGGTCCTTTTAGCCCTGACACTTGGAAACTGCGTGAGTAGTTCATTCTATACTGGTAGACAATCAGAGATATTTGCTCTATGGCTATCATTAATTATACGCGGCATCCCGTGAACAGACAGCTAACATGCACTGCCATCTCTTGGTCTTCAACTCGAACAGTATTTTTAATGTCTGAAATCGTTTGGATGCTGTACACTCTATTGTTTAGTGTACGGTACGAAAAACCGGAGTTTCCGGAGAAAAATCCCACTGGTATTATTATTATTTTATTCACATAATTGATACACAGTCAAAACAAGATATCATATAAATAAAAATATGACTGGTGATTCAGAACAATTCAGATTCTATCCAAGAATCTAAGAATAGTTCGTCAGGTAGCGTCGTTAAATATGGACTGTTCTAAGTAACGCTGTTTTTTGTAGGTCACATGGGGTCACTTCATTGATTTATAATTGCAATAAATAGTTGGACAGCTTCTTTGAAGTTGCACCAAGTGCAACTTCAAAACTATTGGGATGACTTTGGTATGTTTAAGCCACAGTCGGCCAACTTCGATTGCCAGATCTCGATATTTAGTAATTTTTTCCAGTTCTTTGTTGCTGATGTTGTTATCACTGGGTACTGCGATATCAATAATCCAAACCTGCCTACGTTCGATAATTGTGATGTCAGGTCTATTGTGTTCCAAATGCCGTTCAGTTTCTATTCTAAAGTCCCAGAGAATTTTTGCTGTTTCGTTTTCCAATACAGTCTCTATTTTATGCTGCCACCAGTTATCAGAAGTAGGAAAGCCATATATTTTGCATACATGCCAATGAACTATTTTGGCCACTTGATCATGGCGGTATTTATAGTCAGTTTGAGCTATTTTGCTGCAGACACTGATTAGATGTTCTACAGTCTCATCTTTCTGATCGCATAATCTGCATTTGCTGTTATTATTGATGTTGAAAATTTTTGCTTTGATTACATTAGTTTGTAATGCCTGTTCTTGAGCTGCTATAATAAATCCTTCTGTTTCTTTTTTAATATATCCATGTTGTAGCCATTGCCATGTCTTGTTCACGTCAATTTTGTCCTCAGTATCTCGAAGAAATTGGCCATGCAAGGGTTTATTTTTCCAGCCCACATATCGGATATTTTGCTGTTCCTTTTTGTAATCGGATTTGTTTCCTGTTGCTTTTAGATTTGTTTCCTGTTGCTTCTTGTGTAATTTAAGAAATTACATCGACAATAGCTCTGAGCCAATGCTTCAATGTAATTTCTTAAACCAATTTCTTCTTCTTCCACAGTCTGTCTCACTTGCAGCAGACCCCGTCCACCTATCCTCGGTAGGTACAACCGGTCAACATCACTTCGTGGATGTAATGCATGATGCATAGTCGTTAGTTTTCTAGTTTTGCGGTCTAGTTTGTCCAGGTCTTCTTTTGTCCAATTTATTATGCTAGCTGTGTATCTGATCACTGGTATAGCCAAAGAATTCATTGCTCTAATCGTGTTTAATCCATTTTGTTTTGTTTTCAGAATATTTCTAACTCTTTTGATGTATTCTGATGCCGCCTGTTATTTAACTTTCGAGTGGAGAATATCATTGGCTTCTAATATTCCTAGGTATTTTTAGTGTTCCTCAGCTGAAATTGCTTTTATATATTTCTCTTGATCAAATTTAAAATTGCTGTGTCATTAATTTTTCCTCGTTTAATAGATAAAATTGCGCATTTATCTAAACGAAATTCCATTTTGATGTCCTGACTGAAAATACGAACTATGTTCAATAAAGAATCTATTTGCTGGGCCGATTTTCCATATAGCTTCAAGTCATCCATATACAACAGATGGGAAATTTTAATATGAAATTCATGAATTTCAAATCCAAGTTTTGTGTTCTTCAGAATCATAGCAAAGGTATCAAAGAAATGTTGAAGAGCAATGGTGACAAGGAATCACCTTGAAAAATTCCACGTTTAATGCTGATATCTCCAAATCCTTTATTATTCACTATTAATGTTGTTTTCCATGATTTCATAGCAGTAGTCAGAAACGAACATATGTTTTTGCTAATTCCAAATATTTTTAGTGATTTTAGGATCCAGGAGTGTGGGAGGGAATCGAATGCTTTCTTGTAATCTATCCATGCCATGTTTAAATTAGTTTTTCGTCTTTTTTGAGTTTCTGAGAATCATTTTTTTAATAAGGATCTGGTCTTTTGTTCCTATAGATTTTTGAAAATTGCCTTTTTGTTCAATCGGATAAATCTGATTATCTGATAAGTAGTGGTATATGGAATTTGCTATGATTGAGTGAACAGCTTAAGCATAGTTGGTAGACATGTTATTGGAGGATAGTTACTAGGGTCTGCATTCTTATCCTTATCTTTCATGAAGAGAAAAGTGCACCCAGATATCATCCAGTCTTCTACTGAGCCAGACTGCAACAAATAATTAAATTGTTCTGCCATTTGATCATGTAGACTGGTTAGATGTTTTAACCAAAATCCATGTAGTTCGTCTTTGCCAGGTGCATTCCAAATTATTATTATTATTATTATTATTATTATTATTATTATTATTATTATTATTATTATTATTATTATTATTATTATTATTATTATTAAAGTAATACATTTTATTCCATTACAGGGAGTAGGTAAGGCCTTTAAATACTCTCTAGGTTTTGGAGATAGTGGGTAGTTCAATCTCCACTGGTAGCCAATCAGAGATAGCTGGCCCATATCTATCACTGATTATAGGCGGCCACCAAAGAAGAAACCGGCAAACAAATGCTGTCATCTCTTGGTACCTAACTCTAACTGAATATGTTATTGTCTAAAATACTGTAGGGTTCTACGGTCAATTTTCTTGAGATTAAGGGACGAAAAACGGAGTTTGCGGGAGAAAAAACTCGCTTGCCCATGTCAAAGATCGACTAACTTGTGAACTGGTCGAAAAAAGGCTTAGATTAAGTACCTCCAGCCAGCGACTAGACTTGAACTATAAGCCTAGGTCGCTTATCTTTCAGCGACCTAGCGCAGGAGATGCAAGCGTCATTTCCACTGAACTACACAGCCATTATTATTATTATTATTGTTGTTATTGCACAAACACCTCTGTGGGGTGTGCAGTCTCAATTTTGGAGACCAATCATCCACACCGTATCTATTTATAAGAGGGTTCGATGAAAAATTGTGATAATCACTGTGTAGCAAATGAGGTAGAACCATGTAACTTACATATTATTCTACATATTCCCCATGAAGTGCCATACATTTGTTACAATGCTGCTGCTGCATCATTTGCAATCCTTTTTTGAGGTGCTTAGGAAAGATTATACTATCTATATCCAAAAAGACAATGGCAAGAAATTTCCCTGGTGACTTTTCAGTTCTAAACTTCTTTGGTCTTTGAAAATTTTGTGTCTCCACTCCACTGACTGTTATGTCTCTCTGGGTCATAGTGATGAAGCTACATTTCATCAACAGTTGCAATACGAGACAAAAAGTTGCACCTGATTTCTTAAAATCACCCCAAATTCCTTGAGATGACAGCACACGTTTTCTCTTTTGGTTGGCATACAAACATTTGCCACCACATTGCTGAGAGCTGCATGTCCAGATGTTGGTAGATAACGCCTCTCAAATCGTTCCCTGGATATTCCCTGACTCTGCAGTGTTTTTTGGCTAGTATTTATCTGTCATCAAGGATCATGGCATGTACTGCATCTCATTTTCAGGTGTGATCGCTGTGGAAGGTATTCTGGATCTGGGAGCATCTGTTGTCTCAGGAAGCCCAGTTTTAATCTTGGCCACCCATCTGGCAACTGTTCGATATGCTGGAGCACAGACCCTAAACTCTCACACAACGTTAGGGGAATCTCAATTGTGAATTTTTCTTACAGCACGAGAAACTTGATAACGACCAGCACCTCTGTGTCTTCGAATTTCTTCAAAACCTCAGACATGTCTTCTTATATATTTTAAAAGAAAAAGAGCAAATTATTATACTTGGATGAAACATGAGGGTTAAAGGGATTAAGATATGTTCTTTCTTCTGGTTATATCAGTGCTTTAATATCATTTTAATTCTAGATGTTTATCAGAATTTTCCAGCCTTCCCCCCTCATGCTTCTTGAACCTATTGCCTGACAAAGCTCTTACAACAGATTCTGGCAACCCATTTCATGTATTCGACACTCTTGAAGGAAAAAAAAAACCTCTATATTGTCTCTGGACTTATATTGCATATTGTTCCTTTTTGTCATCTTTGATATAAAGAGATAAGTAAAGCTTTTATGTTTTGGAGCACCTTATATCTGAGATTTGACAGCTTCCCAATAATAAAAAGCTTTCAACCAATCAAAATCCGTTAACGGCATTTACTCAGTGTACATAATATACAAACCAAATTTTTCTTTTATTCTGATGACAGCTTTCCCGAAACGGCCTTACTTCGCCCCATATACAGTGCTCCATAATATAAATGGAGCACTGTATATGAAGTAAGGTGAAGTAAGGGATGATCAATTTCCAGGGATGATCTCTTGTTCTTCTCTCTCTTGCCAAGTTCTGAAATATTTCTCTGCATCAATGCTATAAAACACTTTAATTAACTTAAATATTTCTCATATCCTTTTTTCCCCGTCATTAACGAAGTTTTGCATTGCACAAAATCTCAATATGTTTCCATTGGCTAGTTCAGTAGTTATCGATAATGCTCTTTGGTTGGAATACATGGATCGATCCTATCTTGGACGGTAAGAATGTTTATCAAGATTTAAACGTGAGGAAGTTTCCGTGAGGAAAACCTTCAGTTTTCCTCACGGAAACTTCAGTTTTCCTTTTTTTTCTATTTATTCCCAAAACAGCAAAATTGCCATACGAAAGCACGCAAATACATTGGCCTCATAGCCTTAATTGATTTGACCGCATATCCAAATCAAAACAAAAACAGGCCACTCACTGTCTTAAGTTTTAAAAGAGGTAAACCGTGAGTAGACATATCCGTACACAATAAATAACGGAAAAAACTCACGTAGAAAGATTATTTATTAGTATAATTTTCGCCTGTGTGTCACAGGCATCTTCAGTACATTAAGCTCAAAATTAAACACTAACTGACAATTCCAAAAAGCGCCACCTAAGTAGCTGGTGTAAGATAACTAAAAAGGTCAATAACTTTCCTAAAAAAAAAAAAAAATTAATACAATAAAAAGTTAGGAAAGATTAGCTGATTTGTAAAGTACTATCTCCCATAAAGGGGATAGACGTAAGCCGTCGGATCTGTTTAAGTTAGGAGAATGAAGTAGAGTTTCACATGTTTCTTTATAAAGGCATTCCATGAGAAACTGACTTTTGTGAAGAACTCTTGTCTTTCTCCAATGAACTCTGTGTCTAGTGAAGATGGCATGTTCAGAAAGTCCAGACTTTTCAGGTTTAAAGTATTCAATATAAGATTGGTGTTCTTCTAGCCGAATAGAGGCGGATCTTCCCGTTTGTCCGAAATAAGATAATCCACAAGAGCACGGAATCTGGTAGACACCTGGATGATTAAGATGTGGAAGCTTGTCCTTAGGAGAAGTGAGAAAGATGGAGATTTTTCTAAACGGTCGAAAGGCAACAAAAATATTCAGTGGTTTTAAAACTTTTGCTATACGTTCACTGATGCCTTGTACATAAGGGATAGTAATGCGCGTTATTTCTTCTGTTTGAAGAGGAAGACATATTAAAACTACTCAAAGTTCTTTTAATGAAACAATTCTTATAACCATTAGATAGAAAGGAAGAAGTTATGTATTGTAGTTCTTTCTGTAAAAGATCGTCTGTAGAACAAAAGGAATGGGCCCGATGAACCAGTGTTTTAATAGTTCCTGCCTTTTGACTGGGACGGTGATGAGATTCCGCATGGATATAATAGCCTGCATGAGTCTTCTTTTCGGGAAGATCCGCCTCTATTCGGCTAGAAGAACACCAATCTTATATTGAATACTTTAAACCTGAAAAGTCTGGACTTTCTGAACATGCCATCTTCACTAGACACAGAGTTCATTGGAGAAAGACAAGAGTTCTTCACAAAAGTCAGTTTCTCATGGAATGCCTTTATAAAGAAACATGTGAAACTCTACTTCATTCTCCTAACTTAAACAGATCCGACGGCTTACGTCTATCCCCTTTATGGGAGATAGTACTTTACAAATCAGCTAATCTTTCCTAACTTTTTATTGTATTAATTTTTTTTTTTTTTAGGAAAGTTATTGACCTTTTTAGTTATCTTACACCAGCTACTTAGGTGGCGCTTTTTGGAATTGTCAGTTAGTGTTTAATTTTGAGCTTAATGTGCTAAAGATGCCTGTGACACATAGGCGATAATTATACTAATAAATAATCTTTCTACGTGAGTTTTTTCCGTTATTTATTGTGTACTCACTGTCTTGGCCACTCGCTTTTGGATCATTTCCACATTGTGTGTGTGTGTATATACAGACAAACCTCGCTTAACGCGATTAATTAATCCATCAATTAATGCGCGCTAAGCGAAATTGCGTTAAACGAATGCAATAACAATAGAAATAATATTAATTCATCCATCAGTTAGCTTAAATTTGAAAAAAAAAATTACAGTGTAAGCTATATTAGAGGATAACATCATCAAAGTTAATAAAATCAATTGCTAAAATTTTATTTAATGTCTAAACGTTTGATTGAGCTACTTTTTTTACAAAAAAAAATTAAGTAAAGATGTTTGAATAGTGCTCGATTTTTTCATCATGTCATGCAATTTGCGATAGCTGGCGAATGCTTCATCAAGATTTCGACGGACTTCGAAGTTTCGTTCCATATTAGAATCAGCCTTAAACAAAATTTCCTTAGTGTGCTCAATGTGATTGAAAACTAGCTCAAGTTCTTTCGCAGAATCTTTATTAGCTCTAGCAGATTCCCCAGTAGTTATTCTTATACAATCCAGTTCGATTTTTAAAACGGTCAAACCATCCTAAACTCACAGTAAAGCTTTCCCATTCCTCTTGAAATTTGGTCTCCTTCAATGAGGTAAAAATATAGAGAGCTTTTGTCTGAATATTCTCTGTACTAAGGGGTATTCTTTTTTGGTTATAATCCTCAATTCAGAGTGACAGAAGACGCTCCATCTCGATCAGTAAATCGCTTCTATTTTGGGTGATCTGCATGCTTAAAGAAGCAGTAGCAACTTTTCCTTGTTCTTTGTATTCTTTGCTCTTATTTAATATAATCCAATCTATAGACTCGCTGCATCCCAGGTCTCGCACAATCATTGTGCGAGCCCTGGGATGCACAATGATTGTGCGAGATTCGCACAATGATTCATGTCTCTTAATGACTTCCAGCTTTTCCGCTCGCTACGGACTGGCGACAAAAAATTTCGCCTTACGTAAAAAAATCTCGTTAACTGATTAATCACCACGCATAAAGCGGGAAATGGTATCATTTCACTCAATTGCGCTAATAATGGAGCACCCAGGGAGGAACCAAGGGGCCATTCCCCTCGAAAAAAAGAAAAAAAAAAGACACTAAAAAATTTAACAAAAATCTTTTCCTAATTAAAATTCATTTTTTTTTTATTTATGTTATGTCGTGTCTTCTATTTCTACACTACTTATGAATTAGCGGTCATATAAGGCGGGAAAAACATAACTTTCGGGAATCACTGCCGCTGTGAATGCAAAGCGAACGAAGTAGGACTCGGGCGGACCGAACGCTACTTCGTTTGACCGAGTGGGCCAGAGGAGATCACGGGTATCATGTATTGGCGATCACTGAGATGCTCAGTCATAGGTCGTATGCACTTCGTAGTGTGTATTCTCAAATAGTTTACTCAACCCCCCCCCCCCCCCCAAGATTAAATCCTGAGAGCGCCACTGATCGCTCATATCGAATTTGCGTTAAGCGGGGTTTTGCTGTATATATATATATTATTATTATTATTATTATTAGAAGTTTAACAGAAACACGGGCGTTAGGTATAATATAATTTTTAAATAACGACTTTACACATGTTAGAGAAAACTAAATATAATTTATTACTGCTATATATTTCGCCAATATGTCATGAACTTCTTTCAGAGAGAAGGTAGGAGAACTGATAACAACATTGAAATTCTGAATACAAGAACGAGTCATACAATATGAACTCTAATGGTGTTTCCTTCTATACAGCTACGACCAAGACACGTGACATATGCGTGCTGCAATGACTCGTTCTTGCATTCACAATTTAACATTTTTTTTCCAGTTCTGCCTTCTCCCTGAAAGAAGTTTATGACATATTGCGCGAAATATATGGGAGTAATAAATATAGTTATTTTGCTCTTACATGTGTGAAGCCGTTATTTGAAAATTATATTATATGTAATTGCTATTATTGTTATATGTTATTGCTAAAGTGATATAAACTATATATATATATGGAAATTTAAAAGCAAAAAAATTTATGTTTATTGCTATTAATTTTATTTTATAAATTCTATTGGAGAATAGGAAAGAAAGAAATTATTTAAAAAGAAAGAGACAAGAAAATAATTTCTCTTATCTTTTTTTTTTTTTTTTTTAATTTTTGTGTGATCTGCAAAAAAAAAGTTATTTAAATAAAAAATGAAAGGGGAAGGGTTTGAAGCGCTTTCATACCTTGTTGACTAAGGGGATAGCAAAAAAAGGGAAAAAATCCAAAATAAGTTTTTTAGATGGTGTAAAGGGCGATCACTAAGTATTTGATATGATTTTCATTGCCTTTTTTAAATTATTTCAAGATTGTGACCTTCTTTTTTAACCACTTAGGACATAAATTTCAAAAGAAATTTAAACAATTAATGTGCCAAATAAAAAAGGGGATATGTCTGTTAAATTCTTGAGAAAAAAAAAAGTCAAATGGCGCCCTGCTTAACACTGTCCATAAACTGCTCACTGTTCTGTAGAGTAAATAATCTTGTTTTGTTGCTGTATCATTCCTTGGTCAGTTTCCACCGAGTATGTAACAAAATGTTAGATTGTGTTTGAGATGAACTGAGTGATTACGAAACATCATTGTAAAAAAACTTCGTTTTGGATTAATTGAAAGTTGTGTAATTACATCCGAAGTGCCCGATATCGATTATAGGAACTGGCACATAGTATTTTGTATCAGCGTCATGTTTTACATGTTGTATAGCGTTTAATTGTATGTTCATTCGAAATCAGCAAAGTAGCCCAGATACTTCTTGGTGATAACTGATTCTCCAATATTAAAGTTTTGTTAGTTATTTAATGTCATAAAGAATTATTGTCCGTAGATGGCGGCACTTTTGCAACCTGATCTTGTAAAGTTGTTCTAGAAAGCGTGTAATAAAAAAACTATACAACAATAAAAAAAATCTCGTTTGGTTTCTTATAGTCAGCGTTATTTGTGAGTATTAATTAAGGTGGGTTTTTTATGTCTTTTTTTATTCTAAAATTCATTAGCAATAAGTAACCGACAATCGTGTTGCGAGCAAAACCTGTTTTAGATTAACTACGTGTTGCAGATTCTACTTCCTAAAAATATGTAGTCTAGCTTTCGGTTTAATTACGTATCTGTGCAGCGTTTTGCCACTCCGTTTCCGTATGAATATGAGATCTTATTTCCATGTAACTTGATTTGAAAAATATTTCGAATTCTAATTAAAAAGGAAAAAAAAAAGATAAACCTTAGATTTAAGTTGTTTTAGTTAAGCGCCATATAAATCATTTTTAAGTCCACTGATTCAAATTGTCTGAAAATGTAGAGCTATTTTTTGGGTGTTAAGAGAGGATGGCCTACAGTTTAGATATTTTTCCATGATGTAATGTATTTAATTTTATAGCAGCCAAAACCTATAATATAACTTTTTCAATTGGAGTATTTCTGTTTTAAGTTTTCTGCAAGGGTAAAGATGCTTGACAGTTGACATGGACAATAGAAGATATCATTTATGGATTTTGAACATGCATTCTAATGCCTCAAGAGAATAAGGAAAAAGGAATTATGGTCAGTATAGTAAAACTAAAATGATCATTGATATTGTGATCATAGTAAGTGACATGATAGAACTGAGAGAAGTGATAGAAGAATTACTTAAGACTTCAAAAGAAGTTGAACCAACATTGTAGTGTAAATGAAATTAATGACTTTATAGAAGAATGGTACAAACGGAGTGATACAAAAAAACATTGCTACAGAATGTAAAATAAAATATAAACTGAAGAATACATTTACTTAGAACTGCAACTGTGTGGGGTGTGGGGGGAAGAGAAAGAATACCCAAAGAAATCAAATGAAGGATTAAACTAGGATGAGCTGTCCTTGGTAAATTAAAGTATCTTATGCAACAAAATAAGAAAATAGACAAATTTTACAATTTGTGTATAATTCTAACAGTGACATGGAGCACAAATAAGATGAATGGATAAAATGCATAACTTAGAGAATAGAATGGAGAGAATTATGGTGAACAGCAGAAAAAATGGAGGGGGAAGGGAATGAAGATGTTAGATTGGAGACAAACTTTTTGACATTTTGGAAAAGAATGCCAAAGATAAAATGGCAATGAAATAGTCATATTGGTAGGTCACAAGATAACCTATGGACTAGAAGTACATAGAAGGGAAATGACTCCTTTCTTGTCTTTGGAGTAGGATGGAGTATTCATAATCTGCTTACAGTATTCATTCTGCAGAAAGACTATGACATGTCATAGTCTTTCTGCAGAATGAATACTGAATACTGTATTGACATGTCATAGGTTACAAAAAGGGCAGAGATGAAGACTGTTATTATATGGCACTTCCATGGAATACTAGGACTTATTGTGGGAAGCCACTCCACACCACTGTGCTATGCAACCCATCCAACTCATCAAAACCTATTCATCTGTTAACTGTGTTCTCAAGTTAGTTTTCTTGAAAGGATTTTCCAAATTTCTGGAAGAAACAACTTTATAGTTTGGCAATTTTTAGATATGCAACTAGAGGACTTGAGAATATTACTACTGTGAATTTCTTTCAAAAATACACTATTGAAAAAATTTTAACCTTTTACTGGTACTTAAATTCACATGGTATTAGTAATCTTAAAATAAATGAAGATGTAGACAGGTAACATAATATAAAATCAGTAAAAGAATGGACAGCAGTAGGAAGAATAAAATAAATTGCATGGTATATGGCCATTCATTAGGAACTTAGCATTATGTTATCCTTTCATTACAAGGTATTGATCTTTCTTTCAAGGTATTGATCTGATCTTTCATTATAAGGTATAGAGAGAAGGAGGAATTGGAAGGCCGGGATATCATTAGTGCATGGGAAATTGTGAAAGAATATTTGTTAGCAGCAATGGTAAGTTGTATACCACAAGTGAAGAAGAGGACACAATTTGGAGTAAAGTGGATGACAAACTATTAATATTGTTTGTCAAAAAAGATGACAAACGATATTAATGGAATAGTCATATTGGTAGGTCACAAGATAACCTATGGACTAGAAGTACATAGAAGGGAAATCACATGAAGGGAAATGACTCCTTTCTTGTCTTTGGAGTAGGACAAGAAAGGAATTGCATGCGAAAAAGAGGCTATGGAAGAGATATAAGGCGAAGAGAGGATGCATGAAGAATATAAGACACAGGCCAGAAGAGTGACTAGTATGGTAAGGAAAGCGAAACTGGAATATGAGAGGAGATTGGCCCTAAGATCCAAAGAAAATCCTAGGGAATTTTTTAGCTATGTGGCCAGTAGGAGGAGAAATGACTGTGGAAGAATGATATTGTGGGATAAAAATGGGAATAGAGTGACTGATGCAGAGGACATAGTGGAATTGTTCAATGAAAGCTTTATTGGAGTATTTCATCCTAGAGGAGTCAGTTTTAATGCTAGAGGGATAGGGCTGGTTCGAGGTTTAGAGGTACAGGAGGAGAGTGTGTTTCAGATACTGAGCACTCTGGATGTCAGCAAAGCTTTGGGACTGGATGGTATTTCACCACGAGTTTTGAGAGAATGTGCTAGGGAACTGACAGTGCCTTTAACGTGGCTTTTCAATGAAAGTCTGGCTTTGGCAAAGGTGCCCAGGGAATGGAAGAAAGGTAAGATAGTCCCATTGCATAAGGGTGGTAACAGACTGGAAGTGTCTAATTATAGGCCAGTCTGTGTGTCACCAGTAGTTGTTAAGATCTTGGAGAAAGTAGTGAGGGACCGTATACATCATTGGGCAGATGAGGGTAATGTTATCTGAGAGTCAACATGGATTTGTAAAAGGGCGCTCTTGTTTTAGCAATATGCTAATCTTTTATAATAAAGTTACAAGAACATTAGATGAGGGAAAGGCGTATACTGCAATTTTCTTAGACTTAAGCAAAGGCATTTGACAGGGTGCCACATGATAAGCTGATATTTAAGTTGCAGCACATGGGTTTGGATGTCAGATTGGTCAACTGGATTCAGGATTGGCTGTCTGATAGGTATCAGAGAGTTGTGTATGGTGGAGCAGTTTCAAGGAGACAGAGGGTTACAAGTGGGATCCCACAGGGCTCAGTACTAGGACCTATATTGTTTAACCTTTATATCAATGACATTGGCAGTGGATTGCAAGGGGATATTCAGTTGTTTGCAGATGATGCGAAGCTGGGAAGGATTATTAGTAATAGTGCAGATGTGGTAGCCCTGCAAGAGGATTTGAATAAGCTAGATAGATGGGCAAATGAATGGGGAGTGTCAGTTTAATGCAGTAAAATGTAGGGTCTTGAGGTTTGGGAAACATCGATGGGATGCTGCATACTCTATGGGAGGAGTTATACTGGAGGAAGTAGGGGAGACAAGAGATCTGGGGTTGATGATTGATAGAAACCTGAAGTAAGTTTAGGGGACATATTGCAAAGGTGGTGAAGGTAACACAGAGGATTGCTGCAATTATGAGAAGGACACTGACCTGCAGAGATAAGAGGGTTATCATTCCGTTGTATAAGTTTCTGATCAGACCACACTCAAACTATTGTTCTCAGATTTGGTCCCCAGGATTTGAAGGGGATAAATTAACTGTGGAAAGGATACAAAGACGGATGACAAAGATGGTTTCAGGACTGTACAAAGATAGTTATTAGGATCGGCTGAGGGAATGTGGACTGCAGAGTTTGGTGGATAGAAGAAGGAGAGGTGATATGATTGAGACTTTTAAACTGTTGAGAGGTGGTCACAGGGTTGACACTGGGGAGTTCTTTCGCTTGGTTGAACAGCGACAAGGAGTGATGACAAGAGGCCATCCCTGGAAGTTACGAAAGGAAACTGTGAACAAGAGGGTGAGGAGTGGTTTCTTTGCGTGGAGGGTGGTTGAGTCGTGGAATGCATTGCTTGATGGAGTGGTGAGGGCGAGAACGGTCAATGAGTTTAAGGAGTGGTGTGGTATGATAGACTTTGTGTTTCTTCGGGGGGGGGGGACCTCCCCTCGATGAGTCTTGACAGACTTTATGTTCTTAGGAAGGACCTCCCATGATGAGTCTTTTGACTCCATGGAGGCCTGAATGAATGATGATAATAATAATAATCTGACTACATCTGGACTCCTATGCACTCTGGTCACCTTGGGTTTCCAGAAGCCAAGGGGGGGGGGAGCAATATAGTTTGGAAGTAAGTGACCAAGATGGTGACATTAAGATCTGCAGAATAGGCCAGTATGTTAAAGATTTTTCTGTTACAAAATTTGGTTGATAGGTGGAAAAGAAGATATATGATAAAAGCATATGTTTACAAAGTTGTTTAGAATATAGAAAAAATTTTTCAGAAATTACAAGATGAGGGAGAGTGAGAGTTCTTTTGGAAGTCATTTAAGAGTAGATTACAAGAGCATGAATTAGATTTTTTGCTTAGATGATAGTGAACGAGGGGAATGAGTTGCTAGAAGTAATAAGTTTAAGGAGAGGCATGACAGGCATTGAATAATGGTAAACATAAATTCCTAGAAGTTCTCAAGCTCCATGGAGTTATCTGTAATAATAAATTCATTACAATAGATAATATTATTGTACAGGCACTTCCATGGAGTCTGAAGGCTCATTACAGGAAACCCAAACTATCCACACAATTTGCTATACTCCTTGAACCTGTTAACAGAAAAGCACTTACAATGGACCCAGCAACAAATTCCACTCATTCACAACTCTCCAAGCAAAAAATGTAGTCCTCACACCCCTACTGACCACACCTTTTTTACTTCCAGGGATGACTTCTTGTTCTGGTCCCTCTAGCCAAGTGCTGAAACATTTCCCCTGCACTTTAAGTAACTTAAATGTTTCTCTCATATCTCCTCTTTTTCTCTTATCATCAACCAACTTCTGCAATCTACCCTCCCTCAAACTATCCTCATAGAGAACATTCCACAGACCACTCACCATCTTGGTCACTCACTTCTGAATCTTCTCCACTGCTTCCTCATCCCCCCAAAAAATCCAGAAGACTAGACCTGAGCATAGTAATCCAAATATGGTCATATGAAGGTTTAGTGTGTTCTTCAATAGCAAAATAATCTTATGAGCAACCTTAGCAATAATATCTAGCTTCCTCTATTTCCTGAAGTACAATGTGGTACACAGCTTGTAAACTTTGTATCCTATTTAAATTGTCCTGCAAGCTCTCCACATTGTCCTGATTAACTATTCTTCTTCTTCTTGGCACTACAGCCCATTTTTGGGTTTCATAACTCCCTACTAAAATAGCAGTAATTACAGAATCTAAAAAAAAAGCAGAGAGGAACAGACGAAACTGAAAATTACATCTATATATACAGTGGAGTAAAAGCAGAAGAGAGAGCTAAATCTGGTGTAATGATCTTTCTACATAAATCTCTTAGAAACAATATAATCCATTACAACCTTTGGAGCAATAGAATAATAGAAATGAGAATTAAAATAGACAGAGGCTATATGACAGTAATTGGAACTTACGCACCTGAAGAAAGAAAAGAGGAGGACTCAGAAAACTTCTACACCCAACTGCAGAACATATTAAATAAGACCATTCCTAAGGATCACATTTTCGTAATAGGAGATCTCAATGCAAGAATTGGCAATAAACCAAACATAGGACCTATCGGAGAACTTAACTGTAATAGAAATGGAAATAGATTAAGAGATTTTACTATAAGCAATAACCTTAAAATAATGAACACCTTCTTCAAACCTAAAGACATCCACAGATACACCTGGGAAGCAAGAGACACAAGAAGCATTATTGATTACATAATCAGCAATATCAAAATGTCCGAAATGATAATAGATACAAGTGTATACAGAGGATCTGAAATAGAATTAGATCGTTACCTTTTAATTGGAAAAATAAAATAGGAACCAAGATGGAAAACAACAAAAAAGCACAAGGAAAATGGAAATTTTGAATCCTTCAAAGTTAGACTTTGGACGACAATTGTATTAAAGACTTGTACCAAAAAAGAATAAAGAACTGGATGACAAGTATAAAACAAAATCAGAACATAGAAGAATGGTCAAACCTAAAAACCATAATAACAAAAGCTGCAAAAGAAAGTTTAGGAACAATGGAAAAGAAAAAGAGGCCTTAGAGACTGGGATGATGAAATTAAATGCATTATTGAAGAAAAGAAAAAAAAAAGTATATAAAAACTGGCTAATCCTAAAAACAATAGAATCAAAAATCGAATACAGCAGAAAAAAGTTAAAGCAGTATGCAGGAGAATAAACAGAAACAGATGGAACAATTTTGTAACAAAATTAGAGAGAGAGACTGTACGCTCAAAAGACCTAATGCATATAAAATCCTCAAAGATGTAAGCAATGAAACTAGAGAAGAAGCATTAACCCAAAAGGAGAAGACAATATAAACTTGGAACGTATCAAATATGCAGGACTTGAAATCTCACTCAGGTTATTTAACTTTTATAATATAATCTGGAAAGAAGGAACATGCCCACAGGATTGGACGAAAGCAATATCCCCATCTACAAAAAAAAGGACACAAATCTGATTGTAACAATTATCATGGAATCAGCTTACTTAGTACCTGTTATAAAGTATATGCAAAAATCTTAGCGTATAAACTTAAATGTATAGTAGACCCAAAATTAATAGAACAAAATGGATTCAGAAAAGGCAGGTCTTGCATAGACTCTACATTTACATTAAAATTATTAATTGAAAAACACAGAGAAATGAACATGGAAACACACACACATAGCTTTTATAGATTACACCAAAGCATTTTATAAAATTATCAGAGGAAAACTATGGGAAATCCTAGTTGGTTTGGTATGAAATACCAAACCAACTCTTTAGAGCCTTATATAATATGTATCAAGATAATAAAATATCTGTGAAGTACAATAATTCAACATCGAGCTGGAAACCAATAAATAGAGGAGTACGTCATGGTTGCCCTCTTTCATCGGTTTTATTTAATATATACTTAGATAAAATCATAAAAGAATGGAAAATAACTAATGAAGGAGGATTCAAGATAAATCATAACACCAGATTAGCTACTCTTCTTTTTGCTGATGACCAAATAATCCTTGGAAACAATGAAGATGAACTACAAAAATCATTATGCTGTCGTCTAAATAATCTGATAAAAACATATGGTATGGAAATATCAACAGACAAAACAAAAGTCATGGCCTTCAACAAAGGTGCTAATCCAATAAGAAGCAAAATAGTAATAAACAACAAAATAATAGAGCAAATAAATACATTCAAATATTTAGGTTGCATAATGTCATATGAAAATGAAGCTGATATAGAACTAAAGATATCAAACTTTTAAAAAGTAACAGGCATTATAAATAAAATTTTAAACCCAATTATGTACAAAAACACACACGAATAAGAATCTATAATACAGTAGCTAAACCAACCTTACTTTATGGCAGTGAGATATGGACAATAAAAAAAAGCAGATGAAAGAAGAATTGAATCATCCGAAATGAAATTTCTGCACAGAACTGAAGGAGTCACAATAATGGACAAAATGAAAAGCAGCGAAATCAGAAAAAAACTTGGAATTACAACCTCCCTAAATGAAACAGTTTTTGCTATAGAGAAAAATGGAAAGAACACATATTGAGAATGAATAGAAGCAGAATGCCTAAACAAATTCTAAATTACCACCCAAAAGTTACTCGATGCAGAGGAAGACCCTTAAAAAGATGGAATTGCGTCTAGAACAGGCCACTTGGTCTGTTCCGGACTCAATTATACAAGTCTGGAAAGGAAGAAGAAGATAACTTCCTACTAGGTGGGGTCGTTACCCCCACGCTCAGCCATATGTAATTGTCTGTGAAGCGTTGCGTTCTTAAGACCGGTTTGTCTGCTTTGCAGGAGGAAAAAAACCCCAGATAAACCAGGGAGAAAAACCCTGCAGTCCACGCCCAAGACTGCTAACTTAGTTATGTCTGAGAAAGATCCTTAGTTCCTCACGTCAGCGATGAAAATTGAACGCAGGACACTCCTTTCAAAGGCATATGGTTGCAGAGCTCGTAGCCACTCGGCTAACTGCGCGGACCTTGATTAACTATTACTCTGCCTAAATTTACATCATAGTGATAGATAGAAAATTAACAATTCTTTAGATATTTTGGAGATTGTTAATGACCAGTTTATGAACATTTTTCAAAGGTTGTAAAATTACAACACTGAATGGGTTTGGATTTAGACTATTGTTTTTTAATCATATGCATTATTTAATGTAAAGGGAAATTATATGATGGTTTAATACTTTTCTTTTGAGTTATGAGACCTACTAATCTGTTATGTCAGTGTTATAGTTTATCTTTTTTTTTTTTTTAATATATATTGAGAGAAAAATTTAATAATATAAAATAATTTTGTATGAAATCCAATTAACTCTTAACTGTTGTGCATTTAGTTTAACAAGAGAATTAAATATTTTTTAATCTTGTATTAATTTGTTTCTGATAAAGAATAGTGAATCTTCAGGGTAATGGGCATATGTACTTAAAATGCTATGCAGCAGTTGAATAATCTGTATACTGAGGTGTAAATTAGGTCACAATACCTGCATCTGGTAACTTTAACTTTGTTTGTGATAGTGTTTTGCACATTTCTGCTAGATATGAATTAAAAACGAGGCATTCAATTTTTCTTTTGTCACAGTTTAATGACAATTCTTTATGTATTATCAGTTGCTTTCGTTTTTGTGTAGCATGTTTTGAATATCTAAATAAACAGTATGAACTGAAAATTCTTTGAGCAAACTCTTGTTTGCTCAAAGAATTTTTATATGTTTTTAAATACTTGAATAAAAATCAAAATTTTCTTAATTTCATATCAGCTTAAAATCAAAAAGCACAAACAATACCAAAAATGTAACTACTCCTAAGAGATAACACTCTCTCTCTCTATCTTAACATTCTTGGCCTTAATTCATTTTTAAATGATGTGCATTACTATTGACACTTACATGCATCAAAACCTGATCAGTTATTTTTCACAGCAATAACCTTATTTGGCAGTCTTGACCACTATTGTCCATCTTGATTATCTAAACTAATTCTCCCTGAACTCTGTTCATAAGACAGGCAATACATGTTTATTTGTAAAATCGTGTACCCCCATCTCCTTATTGTGATTTCATTTGACTAAAAATTTCGTTGTAGTACTTTATTACTTTTATTTTCTGCCTTTATTGCCCTGCTAATTCCAATAACCATTGTCACCTTTTTGAAGATTATCTTTGAGTATTTCTCATAAATTTGATTTTCTATGATCCAATTACTAAACAATGAGATTACCCTCCTTAGAGACATTTCATAATTCAAACTGGCTTCTCTGACATCACAGATCAGACAAAGAAATAATGTAGTTTTTGCTGTTAGTAATGAATGGACACAAATTGTCCATCTTCCAAGCAGAATACTGCACAATCCCAATATAACACCCTGAATTGAACCTCTTAACTAGCTTTCCCTGCAGATATACTGTATCTCTCCTTGAAGATTCTGTCCACAACCTTGTCCATGTTTCTTTTTTTTTTTTTTTTTTTTTTTTTTTTAATCCTGCAAAACAGTAATTGAAGCTCAGCTGCATGGCTTTTGGCCCTGATTGTGCCAAATTATCAGCTGCCCTATTTGGTACAATCAGGGCTTCATGAACAGCCTAGAGACAAGTTTTATGTATGTGGTAATAGTATCACATGCAGAAAACTTATCTCCTACTCAAATGGCATTTGAGCCTTTAGGTCATGATTAACATTAACCAAAGATAATGCTAATCTCTTAGGATCAGTTTTATCATTTTAGACAAGGAAAATCACCCTCTTCCTGACCATACTCTTCATAGCCTACTGCATGTTTACTGATTATTCATTGCATATCAGGAAAATGTTCTTGTTAGTTTACAGATCAATAAATCTATAATCTAGATGGTATTCTCCCATCTCCCCGACAGTTTTACTGAAAATTTCCAACCCCAAAATGAATGCTCGTCCTATATTATAAAAACACCTCATGGAAGCAGGACCCATTGGGGGAGGCAATAGTAAGATAAACTCTAACAAAGATAATGTCTATCATATATCATCTTAAATTGATTTAATGTTTGTGTGTTAATAACTTCATTTGGCAAATCCTCCACTCAAAAAAAAAAAAAATTCATGCCTCACTCTTATGCACTACATCTTTATCCAGTTTCCAAAAATAACTTCTTGTCTCTATCCCTTTTTCTCCTTCAGTCCTTCAAAAAATATCCTGGGTATCTGTCTTGTGAGCTCTTCTTAACAATTTGTGTCTCAATCACATTATTCCTTCTCTGCTTATTTACCAGACTCAGCAAATTACATTCTCCCAACCTGTCATCATAGTCAGTATTCCACAAACTCGATACTTTTGTTATCTATCTCTGAACCTTTTTCAAGAGCTTGCTTCTTCCATAAGAATCTAGGCAGCCAAATCTGTACACAGCAGTCCAGATGTGGTTAAATGAAAGCTTTTGTACAATGGAATGACCACATCCTTATCTTTACTTATTGAGGTTCGTCTTAGTATAGTGGGATTTCTTTGTGCTGTTTCATCACTTTTGAAACATATCCCTTGAACTTCAATTCTGTATCCACTACTATCTGAAGATTCTTTGCTTCCTCTGCCTCTTGTAATACAACTCCTCTAATGCAATATACAGTGTTACGTTTCAGTGCCATAGTGCAAAACCTTTGTCACTGCAAACAGCTGAATATCTGCTTACTAACCTCTCACAACGGTGTTAACAAATTTGGTCTGGAACAAACATATTATTTACTATATAACATTTGTTAACTAAGTCTCACAAAATTTTGTTCCAGGACAGAAGTCCATGGAACTTCACTAGTAACTCCTCCTAAGAGACAGCTCTTCTATACACAACCCTTTGATATCTATTAGAGAGCCAGTTTCTTATCCAGACTCATTTCCCATAACATATGCTAATTTATTATGTGGTAATCTGTCAGGTGGCATTGCAAAATATAGAAATGTGACCATATGTGAATCACTCCCATCCCCATGCTGGCCTCTATATAGAACTTTAATGACCATTCCAGAAATGCAAATAGGTCTGTAATTTAAAACAACTGTTTTGCTTCCATCTTTATGCAATGGAACATCTTGTCCTCTTTCCGTTCATTAGGAATCATTTCAGACCAAGATTCATTAAACAAGCAAGTAATTGAAAATTTCAATTCCTTGGCACGTTCTTTCATAACACATGAACCCATTCAGTTCAACTGCCGTATTCATATCAAGATGACTTAACTCAGACTTTCACCTCATTCACTTTCAAGGGACTGAGTTCAGGTTTAGTTTTCTCAACTTCCTGCTTCCTTAGAGCAGTATCATTATCGTAGCATGAAAAGCATTAACAAAATGATCGTTGAATAGTTCCACTATAATTTTTTCCTTGATTAATTTTACACCATCTCAATCCAGTAGAGTGATCCTCCCATAATTATTCTTTCTCTTGCTAGCTGCACAACAAAAAACTCCCTTGGATTTTTCCTGGTGTGTTTTGCTAGTCTCTGTTCTTTCCTGCACTTTGTAGATTTTGTGTAGTTGTTCATTTCCAAATTTGTTTTCTTCATAATCTTCTGTAATTCTTGATTAATTTCCCTATTCATGCATTTAACACCTATTCTATTAATCCTTTTAGACATAGGCACATAGTCTGTTATTGCCATCATCAAATATTTCTTAACTATTGCCCACTCCATATTAATCTCTTTTCCTTCAAGTTTATTTTCCCATAGAACTGTTTCAAGCTGTTTTCTGAACCTTTCATAATCTCCTGCCCTATAGTTCCATGTAATATCCTCTTATTCAAAGATATCTCTGTATGTCTTCACACCTCACCTCTCAGGTCAGGATTATGATCACTTTCACCAAGTGATGTTAAGGTTGATATCTTATCTATAATTATATCAAACTACTGTTATTACCAAATATAATACATTTAGTCCACGAGTTCCCTCCATCACTGACTGTATGAGAGTGTGACTCCTTACGAATAAGAAATTTTCTTTACTTTCTCCCATGTGCTATTCTTCCTTTCAATTTGTATTTTGAAAGTTAAAATCCCCCATTATGATAATTTTTTTTTTTTTTTTTGCATTACTTAAACTAATTTGCCTGAACATTTCTTTTCATCTAATTCATTATTTCTTCCAGGTGTGTAACAAACCCCAAATAAGTCTCTCTCTCTCTCTCTCTCTCTCACTTTCTCTCTCTCTCTCTCTCTCTCTCTCTCTCTCACACACACACACACACACACACGTTTATTTCATACTAAATACTTTCAAACTACTTTTACTATTACTCCCTAGTTCTTCAAACTTAAATGGACACAACTCATTTGCCATTATTATTTATTATTATTTCTGTCTTCTCTAAGAAGACGATATCCATAAATTTCAAATCCAATCAAGATATCAGTGAACTTTCTTCCCTGATTCATATTATTTTAGGTCAGACTGTAAAAACTATTACTTTAAACTTTTCTTACTCCTTATGGTTTTTTTTTGCATATATAAGCAGGAGAGGATATTTTTTAGATTTTGCCTTTGATCTTTTATTGTTTCCCATCAATTTTCCCTTATCCCTGTCCATATTATTTTCAACAGCAAACTTCATTTCCTTCTATCCTGTTTCCCTGATTTGATAACTTCACATTCCTGTCAACAGTAATTTTTGTAAATGCTTACTCCTGTATTTATCTAAATGCAGCCTGTCTTTGGAATATAATTATTTTCTTTCATCAAACTCATCCCATACATCCACATAATCAAACCCTCTCTACCTACAGATTCTAGCTACAATTTCATTCATTTTTTGATGTCCTTCTTTTCAGTTCTCCACGATCACATCTAGGCAACACACTCATATACTAGCGCCCTCACTGTTTGATCTGTTTCCCACATCTTCCTCAAATCCCTTGTTGCATGATTTACGTTCTCACTCCTCTCTACAGGTACAGTTACACAATTTAAAGTACCTCCCCTCCTGACAAACATTCTTCTAAAACATCTTTGCTTTGTATATATTGCAAATTGTCAAATCCCCCTAGCATTATTTTCTTAACTTTTCCCCTTCTCTATCTTCTTCCCTCCCTATCCATCCATCTCTACTAATTTCATCCATTCCCTTCCAATTCCCACAAATCCCTCATCCAAACTCTGTCTCACTCTGCACTGTCTTTAACTTGCACTGGAACAATGTGTCCTCTAATTTTTGTTAGCCCATGTGCGCATGAAAAACATTTTGTGTGCAATTTTCCACTCTCAGGCTCAATGTGGAGAGTTGCCTGTGCTTATAATAATGAAAGTCACAAGCCGTAAACCTAATTTGATATGCCTAAAATTGGTGACATCATCTTTATTAAAGGATCTTGTACATTGCATGCAAAATATTTATATAACATAACTTAAATGCTTACTCTTTCAGCTACTTAAATACTGCAATATACATGCAGTTTATAAACAAATTATGTCAAGTTCTAGAATAGGAAATATGATTATTACGTCACACCTCCAATGAGTCCAAAGACTCATTGAGGGAGAACAATCCTCCAGTTACAGCAAACCAGATCATCTACACCATTGCCATCTACTGCTCACCACTACTAGTATTTTCACAGACAATCACAAACATCCATGCCCACGGTGGGATTCAAACTTGTTGCCTTTTGACTGGAGAGCAGATATACCAGCCAGGCCAGCATGCCTAAATCCTTTAGGGAATTCTAGGTTTTAATGCACTAAAATCACTAATGTAATATTTTACATATTCATTGCCATTTTTTTATATAGCTGTAACATGTAAAATTGTAAGCACTAAATTCACTTAAGTCTGCGTAGCAAAAAAAATCCACCATTTGCATGAGTTCAAAGACTATTTTTGGGTACACGACAACTGGGTGACGGAATAAAAGATCAAATATGCAATTCTATTTTGTTGATCTATTACCAGGTAAATTTAAATAATATTTTTTTGAGAAATGAGTTAAAAGAACGGTATAAACATAAAATTTGAAAAATCTTACTTATAATTAAGTTTATTTTTATTGTGTAGAATTACAAATTGTATAGAAGTTATATTGAAATTTCCCATACAAAATAATGTCAGCTAGTTAATAAATTTTTATATTATATATTTTCGTTTATATCATATATCAAAATTTGTAGGATCGTTTAAGAAAGAGATGGTTAAAAAGAGTGGTCTGAAAATTATTTAAAAATGAAAAGGTATAATTGCACAGTATTAAAATAAAGAAAAAGTATAGTTTTTTTAAAATTCATTTATTAATATTATTTTGTAATTAACAAACATATTTACAAATGTTATTACATATATATACACTAAAACCAAAAAGTATAAGAAATTCAAAACAATTTTTTTGAATTTATTAATTCATATTATAGTTATATGCAATACCATGTAAATATTCTATTATATTTTCCCTATTGTAATTAATAACTTTTTTCAAAATTCTTTGGTCAGCTTCATCGTAACGTCTACGTTTGTGCTCATGTTGAAAACCTGCTACTGCTCTTTCATAATCAACATCATATGTTTTTTGAATTTTTGTAGTCCATTTATAAAAATCCATAAATTTGGATGACTTGTGCTGCTGCCAAAGCTCAATTGCAGTTTATGATGACAGGCTTCCGCAAAATTATTTGTCCTGTTGCTTCCATTTATTGTTCTTTGGTACACAGACCAAACGTTTGAGGGAAAAATCGGTGGAGACCTGGTTCTGTTATTCCTTAGACCAGTGCTTCCCAAACTTCTTGATGTCAGGGCCCCCTTAGCAAATATTAAAATATTTCACGGCTCCCCCTCGAAAAAAAATCGTAATAGAGAGATATATTATTATAATATTTATTGTATGTATATTCAATACAAAACGTACACAGCGAATATTGCAAAAATCAAATGCAAACATTACATTTTTTGCCTCTTACTGTTTGGTTCTGAAGACGATGCGGGCTGTTCTGGTAAAATATGAATACTGTCCTTTTTTTTGAGTCTGTTTCTGCTTCTTCTGATTGTTTGCGGGAATTTTTTTTAATTCTTAGTAATATATATATATATATATATTACTAAGTAATATATATATATATATATATATATATATATATATTACTTAGTTTTAACACTTTTACGAATTTTAACACGTTCGGTTGAATTTTATTGCTGCCTTGGGAAATCGAACTCACACACATCTAATTAATAACAATAGTTTTTAGTTAGATACTGTGTTTGCCCATGCAACATATGGTTTTGTTTCAGTCTATACAGCATAGTTTCTGTATGAGGGGACATGTGATTCATTAATTAGTGTGTTTTTATCCCAGTTGTCTCTAATTGCACTATTTGTTGAGAAATATATTACACAGACTCCTCATACCTTATTCACTGGCATAATAAAAGTACTTGTTTTTATTGCCTCTGCAGTATAGTGGCTGTTAGGGAGGGCCCACTGCAAGGGAGTTACTATCTCATCACATGAACTTGTTTAAGCTTTTTTTCATGTGTGAAGTATATGCGAAACTTTTATTGGTAGCAGAAAACTAGCTCGGATGAGAGTGATAATATAAAATGAGTTTTGATATGTATATAAAGTCAATATCAACAGTCCCTGATTACGAACGCGTGATGAAAGGGACAGGAAGATTTGGAACTTCCCTGGAGAGCATTCGAAGTAAATATAATTAACCACTGTTTTGAAATGAAACATATGAATAAGCAATATTTACTAATATTCATTAAGCGCCGAAATACGCAGGAAGCAAAGTTTGTGAACCAACACCACTGTGTGAATTTTTCCATTAAAATATAAAAAATAACAAAAAAAAAATAAAAGTTAAATACGTTTTTTTTTAAATAAAAAAATCTACTTAGTCTTAAAACATTTTAAATTTGTTTTAATTATTTCACGGCCCCCTGAACAAAACCTACGGCCCCAAGGGGGCCGTGGCCCACAGTTTGGGAAGCGCTGCCTTAGACGACCTATGTATGTGTTTGTAAACCATTCTAAAATTGGTTCAAATTCATTGGATAAATGATTCTCAACTTCATAAATAGCATAAATAATATCTTTTTCTGGAACGAAAGCAAGCAATTGTTTTTGAATTTAAAGCGAATTGCGCATCAGAATTCTATCTGGTTAAAAGACTGCATGAAGCTAAATGCTTACGAAGATTTTGTATGAGATGAAAAAAAGCAACCGTTTATGTTAGCTTGTGGAAATGCTATACATAACGCTTGATGAATGGCAATTTCAAAATCAGCATTTATATTTTCAGGATCTAGTAATGGCCACATTTCATGTATCATATAAAATAATTTTGTGTATGTTTCAAGAGTCTTATTAGGTAATAAACAATATAAAACTGGGAAAACAGGACCTCCATCCTTTCTAGCCAAAATAACAAAAATTTGAGCAAAAAGAGGGGGAGAAAGTAAAAATGTGCCATCCATAAATAATTCATTCATGCTTTGGCTCCACACTGCATGGCTTTCATGCCCAAAAATTAATATTCTCATGGGGTCGACCTGTTCTGATCTAGAATCAGCCACTATATGAGCAATAAAAAACATTCAAATTGTGATGGACCGAATTCATAATTTAAGTATTCTTCAGGAATAATTATTGTTTCCCTAAAATCAGGATTAATTGGGACTTTTAAATTTTTTTAATCTTCTTCTTTGAATATTTCTGTACAGACTGCTATGATTGGGAAGCATTCCTTCTACCTCAGAAGCATTTTGTAGAACTTGATTTCTGATTTGTGATGGGTTGCTCATTGTCGTATCCACTAATTTTTTTTTTTTTTGGCTTTTATACTAACTTCTTGCGTTATTACTCTGGCAGCATTTGCAGACCTGCTACATGTGTGTTCCTGTTTTTCAGAAATTAGTGATCCATCACTGACACTTGTTCAGATTCTACCTTTGCATCCTTTGTTTTTATTTTTGCATCGCCAAAATTGCAACAAACCATCCTTATCAATCTTGTCTTTAACATAAAGATACCCATTCCAAGCATATTTTTCCTTGTCTCTTTGACTTAATATTTTCACTATTGACATAATTAAGAATTTTTTTAGTACTATTTTTCACTTGTTGGGACACAAATAAAAGATTCATCATAATAATTGTATTTAGCAATTTGTTTCATTTGAGAGATAATCAAGAGTTTGAAATTTATTTAAATTAATTTAGATGTTACGTATACAATTTAGTATACGATTAAGCTTATATACAGGGGAAATTAGTGATTGTTATAGGGGATTTTAATTATGATGATATCGATTGGAAGGAGGAATTATCGCATGGCAAAAGGGAATTGGAATTCATACACCTTCTAAGAGATAATTGAAACAGCACATAACTGAAGGGACTCGTGGTGTGAGGGTGTTGGATCTGGTCATAGGTTCAGAGGGCATATGCATAAGAAAGGTGTCTTCATTACCTGCAGTTGATGAGAGCGATCATGTGGTATTGATTTGGGAGGTTGCAAAATTCTGTGGATTTCTCTCTTAAGAATGGATATATTCGAAACTACAGGTTAGGTAACTATAACAAGCTTTGGAGTGAGCTTACAGCCATCCCATGGCAGAAAATATTGCAGGGGAAAGATGTTAGCAGTGCATCGGATATATTTAGCGGATATCTGAGGGAGGCAATATCAGAATCTATTCCCGTGGTTAGGAAGATTAACAAGGTAGGCGTTAGATAGATAAGTAGTAGTATCAGGCTTGATCTACAAAAAAAGAAAACGTTATGGAGAATTTACAAGGAGAAAGGTGATCAGTACACTCATGAGCAGTACAAAGCTCAGGCTAGAAAGGTTACCATAGTAAGAAAAGCAAAATCCGATTATGTAAAGACCTTAGCTAAGGGAATGAGGGGTAATTCCAAAAAGTTCTTTTGCTACGTGGCAAGTAAAAGGAAGAATGACTTTGGAAGGATAACCTTAGTGGGTGCCAATGGTATCGAGGTGTAATAGTAGATGATGTAATAATAGAGTTACGGAGTGGGTACTTTTCAAAAGTCTATCACCCAAGTAATGATATCTCTATACCTGTAGCAATAACTGATGTGAGAATTCAGGTTAATGAAACAGAGGTACTTAGAATATTGCAGAATTTAAACGCAAACACTGCTCTTGGTTTAGATTGAATCTCAGCTCGGGTGTTACGCGAATGTGCAAGGGAATTGGCAACTCCTCTTATTTGGGTATTTAACTTGAGTTTGAACTCTGGTGTGGTCCCTAGGGAGTGAATGGAAGGCAAAATAGTTCATTTGCTTAAAGGAGGCTCCAAGACTGTGGTTGTAAATTACAGACCAATTACCATCAGAATTATAGAGTATCAGAATATGATACTCTATAAGGGCCAACATGGTTTTGTTAAAGGTCTGTCCTGCCTTAGCAATTTATTAACTTTCTTATAATAGCGTGACATCTGAGTTGGACAAGGGGAATGGCTACACAGTGATACCTCTGGAATTTGCAAAGGCTTTTGACAGAATACCCCATGGAATACTGTTGCACAAATTAGAATAAATGGGGGATGGATACTAAACTGGTGTTATGGATAAGAGAATGGCTTATGGAGAGATACCAGAAAGTAGTGTATGGGGAGCAGAGTCCAGGATGAAGCAGGTGACCAGTGGTGTGCCTCAGGGCTCTGTGCTTGGGCCGTTATTGTTTAATTTGTACATAAATGATATAAGAAATGACTTGAAAGGAGATGCAAAGTTGGGAAGCGCAATAAGAAATCAAGCCGATGTTGAGAGTTTGCAGGATGATTTAAATAAGCTGGCAAAATGGGTAAAGGGTAATGGATGTCAGTTCAATCTGAAAAAGTGTAAAGTTATGCATTTCAGGGTGTGTACCACATTGATGGAATGGTACTCCAAGAGATTGATGAGGCTAGGGACTTGGGGGATATTAGTGGATAGGTAATTGAAGTTCAGAGGACACATTGCTAAGGTGTCCAAGATTGCACATAGGATTACTTGATTATTGAAGAACATACTAACATCCAGAGATGAAGAGGTTATTATTCCTCTTTATAAGGTGTTGATACTTCCACATTTCGATTACTGTGCTCAAGTCTGGTCGCCTGGATTCCTTGGAGATGAGGAATTGGTGGAGAGGGTTCAGAGGAGCGTGACTAAGTTGGTGAGTGGTGTAAAAAAATGCTCCCTACATTGATAGATTGGAAGCTTGTGGATTGCAGAGGTTGGTTGATAGGCAGAGAAGAGGGGGATATGATAGAAACATTTAAATTACTAAAAGGTTTTTATAAGATTGATGCAGGGGAAATATTTCAGCTGTGTGATAGTGATGGAAGAACAAAAAGTCATCCCTGGAAAGTAAGGAAAAGTGTGGTTAACAAGAGTATGAGAACTAGATTTTTGAGCTTGGAGAGTGGTGAATGAATGGGACTGCATTGCCTGACTCAGTTGTGAGTGCTTCGTCTGTAAATGAGTTCAAGAAGAGGTATGATAGATATTGTTTTGATAGTTTGGGTCTCCCGCAATGAGTCTTCTGACTCCATGGAGATACTCATATAATAATAATAATAATAAATTTTGAATACATACCTTTTATTTACTTAAAGTTGTTCTTTGCACGTTGTAACTGTAATGTTGACACAAATATTGGAAATGATATAATAAACAAACAACTAGTCTTACTGTTTAATAGAAGTCAAAATATCTTGCAAATGCGTGTTGAACTAAATAACCGCACACAAAACGCACAAATGATAAATTGCCAAAGAAGAGACCTTACACCAGTGTTTCTCAACGTTTTTTGGATCATGCTCCACATCAATGTCTCAAAGATTTTGATCCCCCCCCCCCCAGCATAATAGTCAGCCAAGTTCTGAAAAAGTATAATATAAATATGTACATGTACATTTTCTAATTCTCCCCCCCCCCCCCCCTCATGGGGCGTAATGCCCCACGTTGAGAAACACTGCCTTACACAGTGAAGCTCAGAAATACTTCTTTACAAAATAATATTAATAAATGAATTAAAAAACTGTTTTTTCTTTATTTTAATATTGTGCAATTATATCTTTTCATTTTTAAATCATTTTTGGAACACTCTTTTTAACCATCCCTTTCTTAAATGATCCTACAAATTTTGATATATGATATAAACGAAAATATATAATATAAATATTTATTAACTAGCCGACTCATTTTTTGATGGGAAATTTCAATATAACTTCTATAAATTCGTAATTCTAATTATAAGCAAGATTTTTCAAATTTTATGTTATTCTACACAATAGAAATGAACTTAAATAAACTTAATTATAAGCACGATTTTTCAAATTTTATGTTTATACTGTTCTTTTAACTCATGTTTACCTGGTAATAGATCAACAGAATAGAATTGCATATTTGATCTTTTATTCCGTCGCCCACTTAGCCATCGCCCAGTTGACTGTTGCCTAGTTGGCCGTCGTCCAGTTGACCGTGTCCCGTATTTTCTAGGCAGTAGACAATAAACAAATGTCTCTGCAACTTTCTGATGTTGTGTCGATGTCAGTTTACCCGCACTGCACAGGCTAAAAGTAATTAAATGTTGGAATTGGTTAGGGCAGGGATGGCCTTCTACGTTCCATGTGCCAATTTTTTCACTTACAAGTTCAGATCCACCATATAACTCTTGTACCCTTAAAAAACTCTCTGTAAAAATAAGTTAATATAGACATGATATAGTGATTTAACATAAAATCAAGGCTTAATTTTAGATTGAGTACAAAACTGCAAATGTTCATAAAGGAAGAGCAGAGCAGAACTCCGTAGTGCACTAGTATCAGTTGTAAATTGAATGACAGAAACCTGCGATGCACCTCTGTTGCTAACGCTTGGCGCCTCAGGATCAGACAAGTGAATGTGCAAAAAGATGGGCACAAAACAATAGAATCATTAAAAAATAATTACAAAGTTTTACCTTTTTTTTTCTACAAATCAGTTTTTGGTTAATAGTTTTTTGCATAAATAGGCTTAGTTTTTTATTATTATCATTGGGGAAATGCGCTACTTTTGGTGCATGTGCCATAGGTCAGCCATTCCTGGGTTAAAGTAATATTGGAATAGAGACATTGGAGAAATTACTAAATAAATAAGTCGTGAGTATGATTTATCATATATTTCATTCCTCTAGTATATTCAAAAATTATTGACTGTAAGTTGTGAATTCTGAAAGCAAAACTTCCCTATTTGACCTGTGTGCACAAGTGCACAGCTTAGAGGGAACACTGCTCTGGACTGTCCCTAGTTTCTTTAAATCTCTGTTCCACACTTCATTCTTCATTTCCCCTGGAATCATTGTCACTTTCATGTACATTTTGCTTTGTGCTTGCATTGTATCATCTCTTCAATAAGCTTATATTTTTCACATACAGATCCTTAAACTTATACCATGTTTTGTTTAAAGCTGGAGGCATATACTAAACAGACACAACATCTATTGTTGATTTTTGAATTCTATGTCCTTAAGTACAGGTGGAAGAAAAGACATGTACTGTCACTTAGTCCCTTAGTTGGACTTTGTGCATTTCTGTTAAAATCTTTTGGAATGCTTAACATTGTCTTTGTAATCCTGCTAACTTGTCTCTTTTTTGACCTTACTGGTTGCTTTTCTTATTAGTTGTTAACACATTTAAGACAGTGAATTCAGTCTCTCTGAGGTTGTACATTACACTCCAAATCAAGTGATTTTATTTTTAGAATCACTTCATTTCGAGATTTGCTGTTGTGTTTTATTATTACACTCCAAATCAAGTGATTTTAGAATCACTTGATTTACAGGTTTGCTGTTGTGTTTTATTATTTTTTTCTTTTTCCTTTCCTTTCTTCCTCGTAGGACTGCATCTGTTATCATGCGAGTTTTCTGCACAAGGTACCAAGGTGGGATGCACAGGATGCCAAATCTTTGACAAATGTTTGCGAAATATCCAAATTGGCACCATTCAAATTGGACAGACCGGTGACTGATGTAATCCCTCACTCCAAACTAGCTAAAGGAATGGATACCAGACTAGGCAGATGTCAGGTACCGATAACTTTTCCTTTATTTATTTCCATAGCATTGGATGCCTTCCAACTATCCCTAGGAGACAGTGTTTGAATTACATCTCTTGACTTTGAGGACTCTGCCTGAAATTTCTTCTTGTCACTCAAATAGTGTGGAACTAATTTTATGCAATTTTTTTTTTCTGAAGTCCGTAGTAATTATGGATCTTATCAATTCGTTATTCACATTTAATTTGCTAGCATTCTTGGAGTTAATTAGTGGTCATGTGTTAGCAAATTGTGCACTTTTGTACACTAGTTTGAGCTTCAGGTCATTTTTAGTTGTTCACTTCAGGTCATTTTTAGTTGTTCACTTCAAGGTCATAAGCTGGTCATAACATTTCATGTGTTTAAGTGGGACTTTTCTCCAGCTTTACACAAAACTAGATATTGATCCATTGTACCATTATTTGGTTTCTGATGGTGATGTTAGATACAGTGCCCAAAGAGCCTATGTTTACCAAAAAAAAAAAAGGGGTGGTGGGAATGACAGTTAAAGGCCATTTGGTTTAAGTTGACAGGATTATCAAGGTCACACACTTCTATGCTGCCCTAGTGAAACTCCTGTTTGATATTTGTATTTTTTAAAATTCAGTCTCATAACTGTTTTTTTTTGGGGGGGGGCATGCTGCGTATATTTATTGTTTATCAGTATAGTTTGGAACATCTGAATAACCTCTTGAATTTCAAAATCCTTGAACTGTATCCAAATCCTGGTTTTTCAGCAATTATACCAAAGCATTGCAAGCCAAAAATTCAGCATATGCCCAATGTCTCCAGTCAAAAACTCACCCTTTCACTTTGCGTACATTGCAACTCATAACAACTAGAAAATAAAATCATTAAATCCAAAGCAGACTTTGTGAGGCAAGCACAACACTGGCCTCCTGTTCAAATGACATCTGGGTCTTCTGGTCCCTCACCAAGGCTGTGGGATGCAACTTCTGTTGTTTCCTGCTTCTACCTCTCTCTCTCTCTCAGTCATCCTGATGGTACATTGGTAACTCCTCTTAAAGATGAGGCAGATCTTTTGGCATCAGTTTATTCCTCCCACTCTTATATAGACAATTAAGCCAGATAAGGACATCAGAAAATACTCATTTGCCTTGATACCAATAAGTATCCTGGCCCTGATGGTATTCTTCCAGTTGTTCTTAAAGCTTGTGATCCAGAACTTGCACTCATCCTGTATCATCTCATCTCTTCAAGCTGTCCTGTCCTCCTCATCTGGCATTTGTCCAGCTACTTGGAAGCAGGTTTTTATCCTTCTCATTTCTAAAAAAAAGGTGATAAAAGGCAAGCATCAAACCGTTGTCCTATTGCTCTGACCTCAGTACTCTCAAAAATAATGAGAAAGGTCATCAACAGCCAACATCTTCACAACTCAAAGACTCACCAATTACTTAGTGATGACCAATATGGATTTCACAGTTCTTGTTTACAGCTGATTTCCTAGCCGCCCTCATTCACCTTTGGACACAAGCCATGGAAAAGTTTGGAGAAACTGAAGGTGATCATTCTTGATATTTCCAAGGCATTAGATTGAATCTGTCATTGCGGCTTTCTTTACCAAACTACTATCTTATGGTATCCCTCCTTCCCTCTGTGAATGGATTGCCAGCTTCCTCTCCAGTTGTTCATTGCAAGTCATAGTGGATGGTTTTCTTTCATCAGATTTTTCATTCATTGAAAAATCTGATGAATGAAAAAGAAGATGATGGCAATAATACCTAGAGGTACACTCTAGGTATTATTGCCATCATCTACACTCCCTCATATACATCAGTGATTTCTCTCTCTCTGACATCCAGTCCTCTTCATGGTTTTGCTGATGACAGTATTCTCTACTTTTTTTTACTTTCAAAATGTACTGCTCAGCTAAAAAAGATTGAAGATATTCTTTCACCAATGCTATAAACACTTAATTTTCTTGCCATTCTAAAGCAGGAGTGAGGACAACCTCTGAATTTGAATTCCACAAGAATTCAATCCTGTCTCATTTCTAGGAAGAAAGACTATGTCTCTTCCTCCCCCATGCACTTGTGATAGTATTCTTCTCACCAACCAGGATCAGTTTTCTCTTCTTTAACTCTCATATCTAGTCTATCCTGATAATAAGCACATCAGGTCCATAGCCTCTTCAGGTTCCAAAATATCTTTGTATCCTTTTTTGTTTCAAACCATACTTCTCTCTCCTGCTTTCCTCCTGACACTTTATAAAGCACAAATCTACCCATTCTCACATTTATGGTGGTGCACCTAAGACGTCCCTTGGAATACCTGATTGCATTCAGAAATGAGTAGCTCACTTAAGTGATGATCCCCTCCCTCACTCTCTCCAGTTGCTTTCTTGTAGATGCTCTGTTGCTGCATTGTCTTTTCTGTAGGTATTTCCATCAGTATTACTTCATTGAACTGGCTGCTACCATCTCTCCAATTCCTCTAATCACATATGAACATTAGTAGCTGCTGGTCAATGCCTGAGTATGGTTCAGCTTCCAACTCATCGGACTGAACTCAACCTTTGCTTCATTCCCTACACCTCTACTGTTTTCACCAATTATTACAGCCCTCATGTCTTCAAGAGACACATCAACAAATTCCTTTCTTTCTTCTAACCGCATATCCACAGATGGCACTGTCACCTTATAGATGACAGTGCCATCTGTGGGTATGTGATTCATATGTGATGTATATATTATATATATATAAATCACAAAGTCACATTAAAATGGAAAATGAAACAAATTTTCTTTATAGATATACAGTGTTTTCTCAGTTTTCTGACCTTCAAATGAATGATCCTTCAATTAACCAACCTTGACTGGGTTAGTGTGTCAACTAACCTCTGGTACAGCACAATGTAATTATTGCTTCATCTATCTCTAACTCTTCAGTTATGTGACCGACAAATTACACTCACACTGTGGTTAGATAACTAAGGGATTATTTTATCTCTTTCATAGCTGTTTCCACTATCCTTTTATTTTTCCAGATAGTTATTATGTACAAATTTAAAAAAAAAAAAAAAAGCATTCCATTTCCAAAGTATAATACAAGGATTCTATTTCTTTATCATTTTTTAGCATGGGTTTATGCATGTCTTATTACGTTTCGAAAAGTAACCACATGTCTGTTTTATAGTCATGTGGTTACTTTTGGAAAGGTAATAAGGCTTAGAACATGTGTAACTTCTAGAAATGAGTCAACCTAGAAGTTACAAAATTTCAGAAAGTAAACATTACAGCAGCTTCACTTACCACTGAAGAGAGAAAGAGAGCAGGACTCACTGCACATATTTCCACAGACAGTTGTTGAGTTTTTGTTTTCTAATGCAAATACCTATCAAAGGTTGTAAACATATCACATATTAACTGCCATGGGTAGGCAAAATATTAGATAATTTGGAATACTGTTCTAGAGGTCACACATGGAATTTTTTTGTATCTTTAGTAAGTAGGGTGGTTTCATCACATTAGGAAATGAAACACATCTGCTACTTAAAATAGGCTGGTTTGCAGCTTCATTGCCTTTTTTTGTGGTGATTTCAAAAACTTTGGCATAGTTGGTTTGTTTGAGAATATATTATATTCTCAAATGTTCCAACACGCAGTAACGAATATATCATTTGTATTCTGGTTTCTCAATTATTTAATAGTTGTGAAGTTATAAAAAACATCTAATATGTTAATTAATTGTTAATAAGTTTTTGTTGTGTAAAACTTTTATGTACCATTATCTTTGATGATGTAAGTCTTATGACGCACGAAGCTTGTCGGTTTTTTTAATTGTTTATTTTTAATAAATTCGTTATATTACTATGTGGTCTCAATACTGAAAACTACCTGCATAACTGTTTAACCACAGAAACCTATGTCTACAACTGAATAGTTCCTCTGAGATCTTTTCCTATATTGTTAATGTACAAATTAAATAGTAGCAGCCCAGGAACAGAGGCCTGTTGCATGCCACTAGTTACAGGCTTTCTACTGGACTCCACTCCTGAAAAAGCTAATCTCTCTCCATCAACCACCATGTTACCCACTTCACTAGCTTTATATCCATCCCAATATATCCTGTTAAAAATTTATGCAAGAAGCAATTTATTGATTAGAATTCCATGTGGTATCCTGTCAAAAAGCTTCTGCAAAATCTAGCAGTATCACTATGAACCCATTACCTTTATCTAAATCAATGCTTCTTAAACTTTTTCCACTCGTGACCCCTTTTCACTCGAGAAATTTTTACGTGACCCCATTTCGTTCTAGAAATTTTTACACGACCCTGAGTATATAGGTATATAAAATAAGTATACCAATCAAACATTTACTGATAATAAATCATAAAGAAATTTATTTTAAAACAATTCTTTAGTTTACATATAATTTTACAAGTTACATAAAGAATTACAAACAACAGCCTTGAATCTGAATTAATTTTTGGTCGTTGCGCATTCAGAAACCTTTTCCTGTTACCAAATTTTTTGTGATCCCCACATTCGGTTACGCGACCCCAAATGGGGTCACGATCCACAGTTTAAGAAGCTCTGATCTAAATCAGCTGCTACTGTATTATAAAATGTTAGCAAGTTACTGAGGCACAACCTACTCTTCACAAAACCATGTTGTGTCTCATATAGTATCCCATCTGTTCCTGGCTCTTGGCCAACTTCTCCAGTACCTTGACTACAACTTCTGATATGCTGATTGGTTCGGTAATTTGTTACATCAGTCTTGGATCCTCCTTTATGCAGTGGAACTGTTTTCCCCTCTTAAAGAACTGAAGAATACGCTGATGAGCAGAGACAAGCAGGCTATTATACCTCTTTATAGGTATAATAGGGTCTTGGTAATAGACATTCTTGGGACTAACCCAGAGCTGAGACTTAAGATTTAACAACATAGTCATAGGCACTGCCATTTCCTTAGTCCCTTCTCGTAAAACTCAAGCTGGTATACCATCTAATCCCATATCTGTATTCACATCAAGGCTCTGTAATATGCTTTGCACCTCCAGTTCATTTATCTCAGTTTTCATATAGGCCTTTGCCTCTCTTGTTACTACAATATCTCTACCTGGATGATATACTCTTGCAAAGTGTTCACTTAGTAACTCCACTATTTTGCCTAATTCAGTTTACTTTGTTTACTTCCCTACCATCAGCATTCATTAAAATCATTCTGCCATAAACATTCTTCCTTTTACTTGAACATACCAAAATAACTCTTTGGGATTATTTTCTATTCACAGTGTTTCATATTCTGCTTTTGCCTTTCTTACCTACCACTGGTTACCCTTCTGGCCTGTTCTTTGTACTGTTCATGTGCCTGATTGTCACCTTTCTCCTTGAATTCCCTTTATAATTTTTTTTTGTATCTCCAGCTTAATGATGGTATTCATCCATTTAACTCCCACTTGATTTTTTCTCATGCCTCTAGGTATATGCAAGTTGCTATTACTTCCCTCAAACACTCCTTTACCACTTCCCATACACTATCAACATCCAGTTCTTGCAATTTCATATGCTATGGCACTGATCCAAGCAATCTCCAAAGTTTGTCACACTTACAAGCCCTGTAATTCCACATATATCCCCTCTTAACTGAAAATTCCACACATTTAGCCATCTCTCTCAAGTCAAGACTATATGATCACTCTCACCATTTGGTGACATTGTGTGCATATTGGTTATAGACATTCTCTGATGCAATTACTAGATCTAGCGCTCTCATATCCCTAGTACATTCCATTACTTTGCTGTCTTGGGTAATTATTCCTCAGTAATTGCATAAATTCAGTTTCTTTCCTTCTTCCAATCTATGTTCCCATAGTTGAAGTCCCCCATAATAGTTACCTGCTCTTCATTCATTGAGCTTTATTTGCTGATGCATAGCATCCCTATCATCCTTTACATCCCCTAGTTTATAAAAGCATCCAAATATATATTTTGTTCTGCTGGCCACTATCTAACACCAAATGCACTCGAATGTGCTATTTTCACTGGCCTGCAGTTGAACTTCTACTCTCTTTGGTTGCAGTACATCAGCTATTATCAACAATACTTCTCCCATTTTCTTCTTTCTATCCACCATGAACACACTATAATTTCACATTCTGTCTTACTAGCTATAATCATTTTCTTTCAGCCATGTCTAACTAATGCCATTAACCTTTGGCCAGGATGAACTAACTAATGTCAAAAACTCCTCCCCCTTGTTCTGAATGCTTCTGGCATTAGTGTACATAAATTGCAAAAGTCCTTAGGTTCACCATTGTCCTTACACTTTCTACTAACTATCCCATTCTGGTTTGTTAGCAGCAGTACTATCTTAGGCCTTTTTTTGCACTTTCTTGCACTCAACTGCCTCACTGTTATCAGTGTACTCGCTGAACAGCTTTCTGCCTAAAAGCTCTAGTTTTCCTGATTGTGCACATCCAATTTCACTTCATTCAGCAACACTTTTTCCAGAATCTGAACACCAAATCCATTCAGATGCAAACTATCTTTCTTGTATAAGTCCTTTCATCCATCGAACTCATTCCACTCATCCACATTATTCCTCTTGCATAATCTATGCATCAACTCATTTGCTATTATGGCCCTCCTCAGCTCAACTCTGTCATATAATGGCAACAGACTCACAATCTGTTTTCTCTCTCTAACTTTCCCACTCTTTTTTTTTTTTTTTCTACTTTTAAATCATTTGTTCAGCCAAAACAATCAACTTTTTAACTTTACCCTTTGGCACTCTAATAGCCTCACTAACATTGTTAATTTTTGCAACTAATAAGCATGATTTTGTCCCTCTCTCACCAATCAAATCAAACAACAGAGTTCTCCATGAAATTATTATTATAATTCAGGCATCCACAGAGTCACAAGACTCATTGTGGGAGGCCCACCCTAGAAAAACACAAAGTCTATCATACCACTCCTTGAACTCATTGACTGTTTGTGTTCTCACAACACTATTAGGCAATGCCTTCCATGGCTCAACTACCCTCCATGCAAAGAAACCACTCCTTACCCTCTTGCTCACAACTTCCTTTCATAACTTCCAGGAATGGCCCCTTGTTCCACCAATCCTGTGAAATAACTTTGTCAAGTTCATCAGTACCACTGAATATTTGATCATAATCTAGATCTTCCAGCTGTGATATTGAATTCCATTTTAATCATATGAGCATGATTTTATAATTTGTAACTTCTAATAAGAGTTATCATTCCATTGTATAAGACCCTGATCAGACCACACTTAGACTATTGTTCTCAAATTTGGTTCCCAGGATTTGAAGGGGAAATTAACTGTGGAAAGGGTACAGAGGCAGATAACAAAGATGGTTTCAGGAGTGTACAATGTTAATTATGAGGATCAGCTGAGGGAATGTGGACTGCAGAGTTTAGTAGCTAGAAGGAGAGGTGATATGATTGAGACTTTTAAACTGTTGAGAGGTACTTACAGGGTTGACATGGGGGAGTTCTTTCATTTGGTGGAACAGCGGGAAGGAGCGATGAAAGAGGCCATCCCTGGAAGTTGCAAACGGAAGCTGTGAGCAAGAGGGTGAGGAGTGGTTTCTTTGCATGGAGGGTGGTTGAACCATGGAATGCATTGTCTGATAGAGTGGTGAGAGCAAAAATGGTCAATGAGTTCAAGGAGTGGTATTATATGCCTTTGTGTTTCCTAGGAAGGACCTCCCACGATGAGTCTTTTGACTCCATGGAGGCCTGAATAATAATAATAATATGTACCTGTAGCTTTTCTCAAAATCCAGTTGATATTAAAATAAAAGATAACCATGTTAAAAAATGTAGTACAGACATTATGCAACACCAGTCCTTATCTCAAACCACTGTGATGTTTGCTGTATAATAACAACTTTTACTTCCTTTATACATACATACATACATACATACATCTTCAAGGCCCACCTTTCCTAATTGAGTTGTGTGTGTGTGTGTGGGGGGGGGGGGCAACAGCTGCAAGAGGAACTTCCAATCGTCACGATCCTCTGCCACCAAGCTCAGGTGTGCTGGTGAGATTCTCAGACGTGTCCACCCAAGGTTTTGGATATAATCTATCCAGTGAGTCCTTGGCCTTCCACGTGGCCTCCCATCCTCTGGCTTGGCAAAGAGGGCCTGCTGAGGGAGCCTCTCTTGTGGCATTCTGACCAGGTGCCCATACCAACGTAACTGTGATCTCTCAACACGGAGAAGCAGCGGTTGAGTATTGAGGGTTTCCCGAATTGCAGAGCTTCTGACTCTGTCGAGTCTTGTCAGCCCCGCAACCCCCTCGAAGGAACCTCATTTCAACCGCTTGGATTCGTGTCTGCGTTCTTTCGGTCATTACCCAACTCTCATGACCATAGATGAGGATGAGGACATAGACTGTATTGAAGACAGCCAGCTTTGCCTTCTGGCTTAGCTCCTGCTTCAATACTACTGAACGGCCAAGCTCCCGCATATTGAGCTTGCTAAGCCAATTCGAGTATCTAGCTCTGCGTCCCACTTTCCATCATTCGTGAATATGGACCCAAGGTATTTAAACTTCTCCACCTGCCTCATTGGAACTCCACTTACATGTAGAGTGCACTGGGATGGTTGTCTTGAGACCACAAATGTTTCAGTTTTGGCCACACCGATCTTCATTCCGGCATCTCCACAAACAGCTACAAACCTATCCAGGGTCTGCTGGAGGTCATCTGTGGAAGAGCTAAGTAGAACTAGGTCATCTGCAAAACGCAGACATCCAATGCTACATCTTCCAATTCTGGCACACTCACTGCCTCGGCTGTGCCTATCAATCCAGTTCATAAATATTATGAAAAGGAGGGGTGACAGAACACACCCTTGGCGGAGGCCAACGGAGACTGTGAAAGGTTCAGACTGTGCTGTTTACCCTGACACAAAACTCTGGGCATTCATACAGGGACTTGATGGCAGCTAATAGTTGCCCATCCACTCGATGTACTACTTGCTAAAGCTTATCCCGAGGAACCCGGTCATATGCCATCTTCAAGTCCACAAAACATGTGTAGACATTCTTTGCATATTCCCAAGATTTCTCAAAGGCTTGCCTTAAAGTGAAGATTTGGTCAGTTTGCTTCTACCAGGACGAAAACCACATTGTTATTCCTGGAACTTTGACTCAACTATGTTCCTGCACCATCTTTCCAAGCACCTAACATACACTTTCCCAGGCAGGCTGAGCAGAGAAATGCCATGATAGTTACTGCAATCCTTCTGGTCTCCCTTCTTGAAGACTGGTATTATTATGCCTGTCCATTGCCTTGGTGCTCGTCCAGATATCCAAGCAGCCTGACACACTCGAGTCAGCCAGAGAACACCATCTTGATTTAAGGCTTTTAGCATTTCAGGGCGAATTTCATCATCACCAGCAGCCTTGCCCAATTTTAGCGATTTTATTGCTAAATGGACCTCTTCTGCTGTGAGACTAGTCATTGCCCCGATCTGCACCTCTTGAATGTCCACAACTGCTGTGCCACCAGGGTTAAGAACTCTCAAAGTATTCCCTCCATCTGTGGAGGATATCCTTCTCAGTTGTTAAAAGTGCACCATCAGAGGCCTTAATTGCCCTTGCTGTGCACAATTTCCTCCCTTGAAGGCGGCGGATGGTCTGCCAGAATACTTTGTTTGTATTTGCATAGGATGAGTCTAATCTTTCTCCAAAAGATTCCCAAGCCTTCTGCTTTGCTGTCTTTACTGCCTTAACAGCAGCTTTTCGTGCCTCAGCATACTGCAAACGCATCTCAGGTGACCTGACTCTAAGCCATGTTAGGTAGGACTCCTTTTTTGCCTGGTCAGTTTTTTGGACTTCTTGGTTCAACCAAGGTGTCCTTTTCTCACTGCCCGTTGCCACACCGAGCCGCTTTCTGCCACAGCATGAGAGTGCAGAGGCAGTGACAGCTTCTGAACAGCTTCCACTCCTCAACATCTGCAGTATGCTTGGGAATCTCTTTGAACCTGGAGGAAATGTCATCTGCAAAATTCTTCCTCACAGCCTCATTTTCCAATGCCTCCCATTTCATGCGATATAGCTGCTTAGGCCTACCAATGTTGATGGTAGCATCTGGTTTCTGAAGCTGTAGAGTGCACACAACAAGGTGGTGGTCAGTTGACAGTTCTACCCCTCTCCTCACACGAATGTCCAACACTGAGGAAAATAGGTCTGCTGAGACTATAAAGAAGTCAATCAGAGACCTTTATTCTAGTGTATCCCTGTACCAGGTATACTTATGGACTTCTCGGTGCTGGAAGAAGGTATTCATTATGGACAAGCTGTTAGTACAGCAGAAGTCCAATAATTTCAACCCATTCGCATTAAGGTCAGGGGTGCCATTCCTCCCAACCACACCCCTCCATCTCTGGTCATCTGTTCCAACATGTGCATTGAAGTCACCGATTAGCAGGAATGATTTCATGTCTGCCTCCCTGTCAAAAGCAGCATCCACTTCCTCTAGGAAGGCAGAGTATTCTGACTCCAGATTAGGTGCATAGGCTTGCACCACAGCTAAATCACGGTTTTTCATCTGAAGCCTTAACACACATACCCATCCCCCCAATGGGATCCACTTAGCAACACAGTCTGACAGCTGGGGGCTTGTGAGTATCCCCACACCTGCCTGAACAGACATTGTTGGGCTCACACCAGAGTAGTAGAGCTTCCACCCTTTATCCAGGTCGACAGTTGCAGAGCCTCTCCTCATGGTCGAAGAAAGCCCGACTAAGTCTAGCCGGTACGCTTGGCTTCCTTGACCAGTTCTAACTCCTTCCCTGTCAGAGAAAAGATGTTCCAGTTGCCTAAAGCCATAGTCTGGAGCCGTTGTCATTGCCATTTCCATCCTTTTGTAGAACCATTTCTTTGTGCAGCCCCTAAACACCTCCCCAAACGGGTAGCGTTCCCATTGATGGAGTTTCCTCTAGCAGAGTGCTGAGGAGTGGTGTTTAAGGGAGACTGTAACATATTTTTCGAACATATCCCTCTGCCTAAAACTCAAACGCGTCCCTTGGTAATCTGTGCAACGGACAATGCAGTATGAACATTTTTTGATGGCCTGATCATGTTACAGTGTTTGATAATGTCCTGTTAGCACCAGACGAAATGACACAGCAAAATATGAAAGATTCCCCTCGAATACTCGAATAGCATTTGGTTGGAAGGAGCAAGAAGAGAAGAAAGAAAGAAAGAAGCAAGGGAGGAAGAGGAGGGACCACCAGTCTACAGATAATATAACAGATGTATATTACATGAAGTAAGGATGGTCCAGCATCAGGTACCATCAGGTTTGCCACTCCTATTCTCACTAAAGTGAGCCTCTGAGGAATCCTTTATACATTTCTTTTATTATTCTCACATCATCAGGAATTTCATAGCTTCTAATAATTATCCATAACGACTTTTTATCAATACTGTCAAACTCTGCAAAAGCTATAAAATTTATGTTCTAATAAGGTCTAAATTCTACATTTTGTTCAATGATACAGTACTCACATCTGTTCTAAAACCAACTTGCTCATGCCTTAATATCTTTTCAAATTTCGTTTTTAATCCTGTTTATCAAAATTTTACAGAAAATTTTGTACCTGCAAAAAGACTCCTTTCTTTGGAATTATCACTGCTTCTTTCCATTTGGTTATCTGGATATCTTCTCATTTTGTATAGCATATTATTCATAATTATTTGCAATTTATCAGCAGCAATTTCTTTAGTTGTCGTAATCATTTCTATTGCTATAGTATCAATGCCACATGTCTTTCCACTTTCCATTGTCTCCTATTATTCATTAATTTTATTTTTGGATATTGGTTCTAATTTAATATTTAAATCTATATTTATATTTTTTCCATTATTGTACTTCTTTTGTCAGTTATATTGTGATCTACATTTAAAATCTCATCCAACTGCTCTCTTTCCTCAATCTTATTTTCTTCAGTTAGCAACACATCATTTTTTAAAATTCTTTATAGCATTTATCTTATTTCCTCCCTCGAGAGCATATTTTCCTTGTCATCTCATACCGTTTTCTGATGTGTTGTAATGTTGAAGCCTTCTGAATTTCCTTAATTCTATGCAACTTAACTTTTTTAAATTTTACCTTTCATTTGAGTTTTCAGGTCTCATTCGATAACCAATCTTTTGTTCATTTTTCTTTTCTTAATACCAAAATAATCTCTTGCCATCTTGTAATATGCTATCCTAAAATTTTTCCATATCCTTTTTTATAACTTTCTAACTTCTCATTTCGAAAATTTGAATCGGTTCGTTTCACTTTCTTGCACTCAACTGCCTCGCTGGTATCTGTGTACTCACTCAACAGCTTCCTGGCTAAAAGCGCTCTAGTTTCTCTGATTTTGCCATCCAGATGCAAACTATCCTTCTTGTATAAGTCCTTTCATCCATCAAACTCATTCAGTTAATTTCATTCATTTTTATTTAGATATATTCTTCTATTTTGATTTATAGTTTTCTTACTCCTGTGCAACTTAAATTAAAGCTGTAGAGTAACAGCTGCTCTTAGCTTTGGATTTTTACTAGTTCAAAAAAATTTAAAGTTGTTATTCTTTTTAGTCTGCATGTGTGTAAATTTATATATATATATTTGCATTTGTGTTCTATTATAATTTTTTCTTTATCTGTTTACTTAGAGGCTGTTATCAGATAAAAAGGCAGTAAAATATGTTAGTTATTCCTGAATAAATATTTAATTAAAATAGAATAATCCCAGTTAGATTGGACTTGGAGACTTATCTATGGCATGTATAGTTGAATTTCATGTAATTTTTTTTTAAATGTAAATCTCCTAACTTTTAATGGGTGAATAATGAGGGGGGGGGACTGTAGGAGCAGTCTGAAATATAAGTGATATATTTGAATAATTAAGTGGTCTTTACAATTTTTGCAGATTTGTGGAATGAAGCTTATCAAGAAGAAAAGGAGTTAATTGGCTGGTAACGTGTCTCATTTATTTATTAATTTTTCATTTATTAAGAAAGATTATTTTGATATTCTTTTTACTAAACAGAAAATGTGCTAATAAGCTGATGACAGTATCTTTTGTGATTGCATATTATTGATTTTGGTTGAATGACTGAATAACTTAAAATAGAAAAAAAAAAAGAGGTCCAAAGACAGAAAGAAAATTGTAAGAATAATTGAGAGAATGAGCATAAGTGGATAAAGGAAGTTCTTAATGAAATTACGAAATCTTGTTTCCCTGGTGTGAAAATTATTAATATTAATAATACTGTCAGAATGCAGAAAGGGAAGGTGAAAGAATTAATTATTTTGGCTGGAACCAATGACCTGAGAGGTGAAAAATATTATATGAAGGAGGATGTCAAAGATTATTGGAAAAAGTGAAAAAGAAGAGTGACAGGGTGAAGTTTGTGAGTCTGCTTCCATGCTATGATAGAGGCAGACTGAGAAGGAGAGCAATGAAAGCTAATGAATCAATGTGCAGGTTGTACAGAAATAATGAAGTAGTGTTTGTGGACCTGTGGGCTGAGTTTAATGGACATAAAGATTTGTGCAATGCTGATGGACTGCACTTAAATGGATTTGGAGTCAGGTGGCTGGAGAGAGTTTATTCACTGAATATGTGTGTGTATGTGTGTGCAAATGCAAAGTCAGGAAAACCAACTCAATTAGAGCATATGCAGATGAGTGTGTATGAAGGCACCAATGAAGCAAATGAGTGCAGAATGAACAAAACATATGCAATCTAGTCTTTCAGTGAACAATATCGAATGGGGTAGTCAATTCAGAATGTAAAGGTGGTTAGGGACCTAAGGGGATGCTACAGTTTCTATATACTGATGCTAGAAGCATCAGGAATAAGAGGGAAGAGTTTTTGGCATTGGTTAGTGCAACCTCACCAAAAGTATAGGCATTAATGGGACTTGGCTAACAGTAGATGACATAGTTACAGGAATAGAATGTGATGGATGTAATATTTTAGGACAGATAGGGTAGACAGGATAGGGGACTGATGATGATAGCAGATGAATTGTAACCAACAAGATTAGAAGTCAGTCGGATAGATGGCAGTTCTTTTGAGTCAATCTGGTGTGAGATCGAGGCCAATAGGACAAAATATAAAACTTGTTGCTGCTATAGAGTTGAGGTTCCAAGAATGAATGTGGAAGACATGCTTCAATAGATTAGTACAATGAATGCAAGCTTAGTAATTATTATAGGACACTTCAACTTTGGAGATATAGATTAGGAGGAGGAGGAAAGATCATATGACAGGAAGGAAATGAAATTTAATACACTTACTTCGAAATAATTACTTGAAGAAGAATGTGACAGAGGGGACTTGGGGGGGGTACAAGAAGGGGTACAAAGGTGTTGGATCTTGTTATAAGGTCAGAAGACCTGTTCATACCTAAGGTGGATACTTTGCCTCCAATTGGGGAAAGTGATCATGTGATCTTGACTTGGGAGGGTACAAAGCATTTCATTAAAGTGCGGAAATTCCATTTAAGAACGAGTATATGTGGAACTATAAGGCAGGCGATTACGATACACTTAGGAGGAGGTTTGAAGTAGTACCTTGGCATAAAGATTTACAAAGGAATGATGTTTACAGTGCATAGGAGATAGTCAAGGGATATCTGAAGGAAACAATATCACGCTGTATACCCAATGTCATGAGGGTAAATCGAGTAGGAGTTCGATGGATGAGTAGTATCATTAAGCATGAGCTGCAAAAAAAAAAAAAATAATAATAAATAAAATAAAATGTTTTGGAGGGTATATTAAGGAGAAAATGACCAGCTAACTCATGAATAGTACAAGGATCAGGCAGGAAAGGTGACCAGAATAGTAAGGAAGGCAAAATCAGATTTTGAGAAGAAATTAGCTAAAGAGGTGAAAGGAATTGCAAAGAGTTTTTTTGTTATGTAGCAAGTAGGAGGAAGAATAACTGTGGAAGGATAACTTTAATAAGTGCAGATGGTAGAGAGATAACAGAGGCAGACAAAATTAATGAGCTACTGAGTGACCAATTTGCAAGAGTATATCATCCAAGTGAAGATATTATTTCACAGGTGATGGGGACTGATGTGAGAACAGAGGTTTATAAAATAGAGGTACTTAGAATACTGCAGAATCTGAATGCAAATACAGCTGTTGAATCAGATGGGATATCGGTTCATATTTTAACAGAATGTTCTAGGAAACTTGTGATGCCTTTGCCTAGGCTGTTTAATTAAAGCTCAGCTCTGGCCAAGTCCTAAGAGAGTAGAAAGAGGGCAAAACAATTCCTTTGCATAAAGGAGGATCTAAGTCAAATTATAGACCAATCAGTATTTCAGGAGTGGTGGTAAAAATATTGGAAAAGTTGGTCAAAATGAGAATTCTAGATAAGAATATGATACTCTACAAGGGGGCAGAATGGCTTTATGAAAGGTAAGTCATGCTTTAGTAATCTATTGACATTTTATAATAGGTTGATAGCTGAGTTGGATAAAGGTAATGGCTACACAATGATACTGCTGAATTTTGCACAGATGTTTGACAGGATACCACATGGAACTCTGTTATGCAAACTGCAACAAATGGAGATAGATATGAAACTGGTGATGTGGATAAAAGGACGGCTCATGGACAGATATCAAAAAGTTATATATGAAGAAGCGGAATCTAGGAGAAGGCAGGTGACTAGTGGTGTTTTGCAGGGCTCTGTACTTCAACCACTGCTGTTTAATTTGTACATAAACAATATAGGAAATAATTTGAAGACAGCTATTCAGTTGTTTGTTAATGATGCAAAGTAATAGTTAATCAAGGAGAGCTTGCAGGATGATTTGAATAGTATCATAATGGATGTCAATTTAATGTGGAAAAGTGTAAAGTTATACATTTTGGGATACAAAGTTTATAAGCTGTGTACCATATTGAGGGAACTGTACTTCAGGAAGTTGATGAAGCCAGAGATTTGGGGGTAGTAGATAGAGTTGAAGTTTAGATGGCACACTGCTAAAGTAGCCAGGGTAGCTCACAGGATTACTTGGTTATTGAAGAACACACTAACAAGTGTGTTCTTCAGTAATGAAGTGATGGAGAAGATCCAGATGCGAGTTACCAAGATGGTGAGTGGTCATTGCAGTGCTCCCCATGGAGGTAGATTGAGGGTTTGTGGATTGCGAAAGGTAGGTTATGCCTTAGCAAAAGTTGATTGATAGGTAAAAAAAAAAGGGGGGGGGTTATGATAGAAACATTAGAGTTACTTAAAGGATTTTATAGGATTGATGTGTGTGTGTGTGGGGGGGGGATGTTTGAACACTTGGCTAGAGGGAGCAGAACAAGAGGACATCCCTGGAAGTTGGGTAAGAGTGTTGTTAGCAAGGGCATGAGGACTAGATTTTTTGCTTCGAGAGTCGTGAATGAATGGAATGGGTTGCCTGAGTCAGTTGTAAGTGCTTTGTTAATAGTTTAAAAGAGAGTCACAATAGATATTATGTTGATAGTTTGGATCTCTCACGATGAGTCTCAGAACTGCATGGAGGTTCTCATGCAATAATAATAATAATTACTTAGTTTTGATAAATACCAAACTATTCTTGTCATGTAATTCCTTCTCCCCCCCCTCAGTAATTCATGTTAATGTTATTATTATTAACAACACCTGACCTCCATGGAGTCAGTGACTCATTATTGGAGGTACATACTATCACAATCAAAGCTCTTTCAACTGCATTTTAAACTGATTCAATGCATCTACATTCACAACAACACACACACACACACACAAGTAATGCATTTCACTCACTAACCACTCTCCATGCAAAGAATCTGCTCTTCACTCTTTGCTCACCCTCCGTATAGTTTCCAGGGATAGTCTCTTATTCTTTTCCCCTCTCCCATTCTATGAAAAATTTCTTTCATGTAAGCATGGTAATAACCCTTGACCAGCTTATGTCTTAATCATATTCCTCCCCCCTTCTCCTATTAATGAGGCTTTGCAAATTACATTCTTTTAATCTATATTTATACTTCACCCTCCAATGACCAGTTACTACCTTTGTGAATCTTCTCTGTACCCTTTCTAACATATCCTCATCACTATGAAAACTAGATGACCAAATCTGTGCACAAAAAATTTTATATGAGGCCTAATGAAGGTTTTATACAATGGAATCATACCCTCTTTATTTCTGCATGTCATTGCCATTATAAGGTGTGATAGCATAACAACTTGTGCAATGTGGCCCCTGAATATCGGATCTTTGTCCACCATCTCAGATCTCTCATCTCCTGTACCTCTTTCAAAGTTTCCCCACCTAGTTTATTCTTTGCATCCCTTTGTTGCTTACCAAATTTCAAAACCTTATACTTTGCAACATTGAACTGATAGTTCCATTTACCTTCTCATTCATACAATATATTCAAGTTCTCCTGTGTAAGTCCATAACATCTGCTTGATTCTGCATTGCTCTTCCCAAATTTGCATCATCTGGTAATATGCAGACAGTTGTATATTATCAGTGTCATTTATATACAAGTTGAACCATGTTGAACATTTATATACATGTTGAACCATGAAAAATCGCCCTAATACAGACCCCTGTGTCACACCACTAGTGACTTTCCTCTTTTGATATACTGCCCTTCATGAATCTAACACATGATATCTGTTATTCCTCACAGCTTGTCATGTGGAAGTCCACAAAGCTTTTGTGAAATCTAAGCATACCACTGTATATGCATCTCTCTTGTCCAATACATTTGTCATCTTGTTATAGTACATAAGTAAGTTGATGAAACATAATCTCCCTTTAACAAACCCATACTGACAATCACAGAGAACACTGCTGTTATCAACCCATTTCTGTATCCTTGTTCTCACTAATCTCTCCAGTGCCTTAACCACAAAATCCAGATTGGCCTATAATTTGCAGCCACATCTTTATCACCACTTTTATGCAGTAGAACAGTTTTATCTTCTTTCCACTCCTTTTGGACCAGTGCTGTTGTAAGACTTATTAAACAGGTCCATGCCAATGCTACTGCCAACTCTCTGAAACATTATCTTAAAACATGATGATATGTCACCAAATCCTATAGCCTTATTGACATCAAGCTTATTTATTTTCTCATATATATATCTCCTGCTAACCCACAGTTAAACCATCCTCTCCTATTTCTGCAATACTTGAGCTTCTCATGGTTGTACTCTGATGAGGACAAAAGATCCTTAAAATTTGTTTACCACCTCAACCATGTCCTCTGCAGCAGTTACTATTCCACCATCTTCATCCATCAACATCATCTTAACATAATCATTCTTCCTTCTACTTGTCACATAACTGAAAAACTCTTTGGGTGTTTCTTGGCCTAATTTGGTAATTTCTGCTCATATTGCACTTTTGCTTATCTCTTGGTGATTTCCCACACAGTATTTATCTCCCACTTAACACCTTCATTCTGTGTTATAGCCCCAAGCCATCTCCTAAGCTTTTCATAATCACCAGCCTTGTAATTCCACATATATCTTCTTCTCACAGAAGTCTTCATATGGCTAGCCACAACTGGAGGGAAGTATGAAACCCCACTTGCAATCATATCCTCTGATGAAATGATCAGATCTAAAACTCTTGATCCTTGTGTGCCCTCCTTTACATACTGCCTAAGATAGTTGTCTCTTAAGAACTCAAGAAATTAATTTTCCTTATTTTCAAATGCTACCTCTTCACTCCAATCTATACTGCCATCATTAAAATCACCCATAATAATCACTCTTCTTATGTTAACTAAGCCAAGTTGCTTATACACATCTTCATCACCACCCTCCACATTGCCTGGCCTATAGCAGCATTTGACTAAATGTCTCTTCTTATCAACTTCCACCTCACACCATACTCACTCAAAACTATTGGCACTATTTGCATTTTCACTTTGTGTAGACATAATTCGCCTGCCCCAACATCATCCCCCCCACCTTCTTGTCCTTTCTATCCTCATGAAAAATATCACATCTTTCCATTTATATTCCCATCAGGATATCCTTATTCAGCTATGTTTCAATTATTCCAGCAATTTTTGGGCAAATAAACTCAATCAGCAAAACCATTTCATCTCCCTTATTTCTAATGCTCTTCTGGATTTATAAATAAGCACAGCAATTCACTGTTAAGTCTATAACTAGTCCTACCCATGCCACGTGTTGGTTGTGATTTCCCAACACCTAACCATTCTCATTCACATTTTTTTACCACTTACCCTATATACTCAACTACACTGTACATCCCAGGGCCATTACATTCCATACTGACCATCCTCATACATATATTTACTACTACCTCTGACATCCACTCTCCTACTGTGTCACCATGTCCATCTTGCATTCTTGTTCTCTCATCATTATCTCTTATACTACTACTAGTATTCTCATTTACAGCCACTTTAGTCTCATTTTTAGTTCTTCTCTCTTGATCTTTTGTTTTCTGATATGCTATTCAGATTTATAAATAATTTCTCAAACTTTATATGCAGGTGGTCATATACGAGGTGTAGCTATTAAATAACGAGATGGTTACAGAAATGTGGTTTATTATTACAATTGTACAACTTAATTGTTATCCTCTTCAACATACTTCCCGCCTCTATCTATACGCTGTTGCATCTGAATTTTCCATTGTTGGAAGCAGTGCTGCAAGTCATCAGGTGTTATCTGCTTTAGTAGTGCTGCTGTTTTCTCCTTTACTTCATCCACTGACTGAAAATGGGTGCCCTTCAATGCGGATTTCAACTTTGGAAAAAGTTAAAGTTGCATGGAGCTAAGTCCGACGAGTAAGGTGGATCCAGAAACAAAGAGACAATCGATGCACAGGAAAACTCCCATGTCACCGAGAATGAAAAAAGCAAGAATGAGCAAGTCAAAACTGAAGGCAATGCAGATCGTATTTTTTTTTTTTTTTATATCAATGGCGTGGTAATGGTTGAATGTATACCAGAGGGTCAGACAGTTAACCAACATTATTACCTTGAGGTTCTGGCCAAGCTGAGAGAACGAGTGAGGAACAAGAGACCCGATCTGTGGAAGAACAATGCTTTGATTCTCCATCGGGACAATGCTCCAGCCCACAGTGCACTGTTTGTAAAGCAGTATCTGGCTGATAAGAAGATCCCAGTATTATACCATCCACCTTACTCGCCAGACTTAGCGACTTTTACCTTTTTCCAAAGTTGAAATCCGCATTGAAGGGCATTTTCAGTCAGTGGATGAGGTAAAGGAGAAAATGGCAGCGCTACTGAAACAGATAACACCTGATGACTTGCAGCACTGCTTCCAACAATGAAAAATTTGTATGCAGTGGTGTATTGATAGAGGAGGGGAGTATCTTGAAGGGGATAACGATTAATTTTGTATCACCTCGTATGCTGGTGATACAAAAGCTGTCATGTGATAGCTTAGAACTGAAGACATTCATTGTTGCTTCATCATTT